>NC_072782.1:10602083-10819583 GCF_022539595.1 Amphiprion ocellaris
CACACTCCCCTTCCAACCACCTTATCTGTCATTTGCAAAGTTTACCAAACGTCATCAATTCATAATGAGGCTTTTCGTACCAATATTATATTTCCATATTTGTAGGGGCACAATATATATACGTTAAAATGTCAACAAATCTCTGAATCAAAATGAGTCCACGAAGGCAAAATATCACAATTAAAGAAAAATATTGCAAGCAAAGATCCACATCAAGATATGAAAAACTTGCTGACAAAATGCCTAAATGCTACAAGAATCTACAACAGCTATTTCTGGAGCAACAGGTGTTAACTGTATGTTAAGAACTGTAAGAATTGCTCCATGTAGAGGCTGAATTAACTTCCTCTCACTTGGAAAATCCAAGCTTTTTACTAAAAAGGCGTTTTATTTCCCGAGTTCCTGTGTACCTGCATTTGTATTGTTTCCACAGTCTCCATATGCCTTCCTTCTTGCAGTTGCTGCATATGTGCACTCAGTGTATAGTACGTCAGTGGATTTAATCCAAATAGCACGGCTCCCTCCTACTGCCAGTCACCCCTCAATTTTCAGAATGTTACGTGAGTTGCATTGATGTAACATCCCCAGACACTGCCCTGGGTTTCTTATTCAGGAGGTATAGGGCCTCTAAGTAGCCATCTATCAGAAAATCAGTGCCCCAAAACCAGTTCTAATTGAGCTCAGACTCTCTTGTGGTCACTGCCAATGCTGCATCAGATTAAGTGTGTATGACCAACCCATTAAATTCCAATCCATTGTTCTGTGAGACCTGTAGCCCCAGTGAATGTGTTTGTTGTTTGTTTTCACCCGTTCATCCCTACTTTGTGTCTTTCTCTCCTTTGCTTTCAGCCTAACTTTGTTAGTATCCCCAACTTTCTCTCTATCCATTTTTCCCTCTTCTTGAGGCTTGGATACATGAAAGCAGGGCAGCTAGCCAGTCTCAGCCATGCTGTAGGACATGCTTGTTTGTCATGGATGCCTTTCAATGGGTGAAAAGGAGAACAGCAGACAGTGTTGCTCAGGGCAACACAGCTCTGGTGACTTGAGTCACTGGGTACATCTGTCTTTGTGTCTGTCATAAGTGCTTTCAAGTGCTATTAGAGATGACCATGGCTACACGGAGAGAATAATTAGGTTTACCTCTTAAACGGCAATAAACTCATTATTACAAATGCATGGAGAGTGAGCAAGTATTGTTTAGATTGACAGAATTCGACCTCAAACATTTTCTAGATTATCCATCCAGACAAGTCGCCAGTCTGTCGCAGGGCCACATACAGAGACAAACAATCACTCTCACATTCACACCTACGGGCAATTTAGAATAATGAATTAACCTCAGCATATTTTTGGACTGTGGGAGGAAGCCGGAGTACCCGGAGAGAACCCACACATGCACAGGGAGAACATGCAAACTCCATGCAGAAAGATCCCGGGAAAGCCGGGACGCGAACCAGGGATCTTCTCGCTGCAAGGCGAAAGTGCTAACCACTACTCCACTGTGCAGCCCATTTTCTAGATTATGAATTTTCAAAAAAAAAAAAAACCTAGTTTAATGCTGAATTATAAGACAGCTTTGCATGAACGTTTTCAATGTAATATGATTCTGATAAAGAATAGTTTATGTCACGGTGCTGATGAGACAATGAGCTGCAGCTGCAGCACCTGGGCAGCTGCAGCTAATCATCATCCTCCACCTGCAACGCAGCGCCGGGTCATTCTCCTCCACTTCCCATCTCCGTGCTGGAGACAGAACTGAGCCGACAGAGCAGCCCACGTCTTCCCCCCCTGCCGTCCACCAGACAGTGGACGTGGACCCTTGCCGTTCCAGGCCACCGCAGCCGCGCTCCCCCGGGAGAAGAGCGATCCTTCCCCCCCGCCCCGTACTGCTCCGATCGTCCGGCCCGCTCCCTGAAGAGGCCGCGGCGGCGTCCTGGCTGCAGGTGCCTTCGCTCCCCCAGGTGCCGACTGCTGCCCCCACAGGAGCCGCCTTCCCTCCCCACTTCCTCACGTGTGTGAGTCCTGGCCTTAGTTGGCTTTTTTGGTTATATTTTTTGAGTGTTTTGTGTAAAACGCCTGTGATTGCCAGTCTGTGTTGCTCTCACACTTGGGTTCAAAATCCTCACAAACCGTGACAGAATATCTATTTTGACTCTTGTTTTTCCTTTCTCTCTCTCTCTTGCTAATCCTGTACAGTTTTTTTTCCTGCCCATTTGTAAGACCTTTTCATCACTAGAGAGAAAGAAATTTTCCTTAAAACTTTAAGTTCTGGTTTCCTGCACAGTTTAATGAGAGAAATGTCTGAGTGTTCTGCATTCTTTGTCTTTGCTATTTCACGCTGGACAAGAAGCTGACACTCTGCCTGTCTAAGTTTATTTACTGGAAACGGTGCCTATATAGAAAGTCAATAAGAGGCAATAGGGAACAACCACAAAGTCTGATTATGGGCTGGAGGACCCAAACAATAACAGTAGCTAGGACTTGATTCTCAGTAGGTCTGGCAGTCGCCTACAAGCAACCTCTCTACATTATGCAGACAGTTTAATTACACAGACATTTATTTAATGTTAATATCACTTAATGGAACTTTAATTACGCCTCTCCTCTACCAGTCATTCTTAAAGTGTACAGGGTTTTAGCTACCCTCCTCTCCTTCTGCTGCTATACCGTAATTTCTTTTTGCCTCTGTCACTCCACTCTGCTTCCCTTCACTTCTTTGCAGCCCACTCTTCCACTGTCTCTCTCCTGAACCCTCCAGCAATTTTCCACATCTTTGTAACTCCCACTTTGCATCTTTTAGCTCTTCCTCTCCCTCAGCTTGACTATTCCATCTCTATCTCTTTGAGTCGCGGCTGTCACAAGATGAAATACCAGTCTTTGTTTCTCTCAGTCTTCCTTTACCCCCTTATTCTGTACGTCCCCCTGTCTATTTGCTTGCCTTTTCCCCTCCTGTTTCTCTTTCCCCCTCGCACTTCCATCCTGAATCAAGCAGAGACACCGTCAGGAACTGTTCAAACAAAATGCTAATGGTCTGCTAATGGAACGCCGCTTTCCATAGCGTCGCTTGATAGCTGGCAAACTATGGAGTCTGCACAGGCATTTAGACAATGCAATTAAACTAAGGTCCAACATAAAGCCGTAAAATTATAGCACTATACGTCCACCTGCCTTATATAACGTAATTAGGTGTTCTTACTGTTTAACTAAACATTAGATTGCTCATGACACCTGTTTTAAGCATCCTTTAACTGCACAATGCCAGTAAACAGAGCTTAAGCGCTTAAGAGGAGTTTCTGTTCTGAGGATTTTCACACATTACTGACATATTTTCACTGCTCTTATCAAAAGTATGGCTGAAGAAATAAAGCATAGAAAGTGTTCTACTAAGGTGGTGGGCCACAAGGAACCCCAGATTTAGTGCCCCTTTGACGTTGATGCTCCAGTTTTCTGAAACTTTATAATTGGCTAAATATGTCCAAAATCTCCCATCAGCAACCAGCTGGGTTGCAAAACCCATGGTAGAAGCTTGCAATTATTTACATACTCTTGAAACAACTCAGTAACCCCTCTTGCCCTCAAAGGAAGTCTCTATATTCATTATTTTTCTCCCCTCATTTTCTTTGTTTTTTTTTTGCCTTTCTTTTCCTGTTAGATTAAAGGGCTGATTATAACCTGTGTTGTACAGTGATACAATAAAAACAACACATTACCATCCTCTTTGTAAGATACTGATCAGGTGCTCCGGAACTCTTCACCAGCCTCTTTGTAAGAGGGTAAATAGGGTATCCACCCTCTTTGTGAGTGCAGTTCATGGACTGTTTATAAAGATGGACAAAGAGCTGGTTAGAAGCCCGGTGTGGTGTCTCTGGCCATGGCCATCTTGGCTGTGCCTGACTCCATCTAACTCCTGGCAATTCCTAAAATATGCAAAGAGGTGGAAGATGAGTGGAGCTGAGGCAGGCTGTAAAAATGTCTCTGGGTCATGGACTGTTCTTTGACAGCCCACACCTGTCACTAAGAGTGGCCGCAACCTTAATTATGTATAACTTTAAGCCTTAAGACAATATAAATGTGTCAGTCATATGCAAATTCATCCCTGTACAGTTCTCACGAACAAGGAAATGAGTTATAGAGGCCAAAACATTTATACCAGCTCATTTCAGCTGTAATTTTTTACCATCAGGGCCTGTATGGTCATTCAAAGAACTGCATTTTTTTTTCATTTCTGCCCTGGTTTCATGTTTCAGCCTCGGAGGTTGCCTTATGATGAAGCTGCAGTGCCTGGCTGTCTTGGATCTCATGCGTTTCAGTCTTTTGAAAGAGGGGAGGACATTAAAAAGATGGTAAGTGATGAAGGATCTTGTCCTCGAGTTCCTTTCTCCATAGTCTAGACATCAGCAGCAGTGTATCAGTTATTCACCCTCTTGTGAATGTACCCCACACTTATCGCAGTACTCGAAGACACTGAACATTCATCTAAAAAAAGCTCACAGAAAACAATAAAAGTAAATATGCAGCCTCAGACTTGTTACATGACTTTTTACTTTACATGCATCTTAGACAGTGTTGCTGTGCAACACTGCCTAAGATGCATGTCACAAAGCTGCCAGTAAACAGCATAATGTAAAACCTTACATATACTCACAGATCAACACGAATTCCTCTCCTAATATTGAGGACACACACAAGATTGTTCTTTTATGCTGTTTAAGTATTACCACAAAGCCAACAGCTAAGTTGGTAAAAGAAAAAACAGCCCAAAGAGCACTTCACAGAAACATTTCATGGCTCGAACTAAACTCAACTGCACATTGAAGAGAATCAAGGTGGCACCGGCAGTATGCTGTATATACCAACATCAAAATAAAAGTACTAACAGCAACTTAACTGTAATGCGATTACTGAATTTAGGAGCAGCAGTTTGATACATTACTGCATTACAGACAAATGAAATTTGATTACAGTAATGCCTTACTACCAACACTGCTGACTCTCAGAAATGAAAGCCAAAGTTTTTGTTTGCAAAAGTAAGGGAAGCTATGAAGAGACAGCAAATTTACAAGAAGTATGCCTAGTAGAAATGTGATAAATTTCAGTGTTCTTTGACTAGAAAAATGCTCCTGATGAATGCTGGGATGCTCCATCTATCCATTCATTTTCAAGCCAACTATCCGAGTAAACATTACTTACTCTGTAGTTTCTTCGTTCAGCTCCTACTGTGAAATCTCATTGTGCTCTTTTGCAGTCCCTCAAGCTTTGTCTGCACTGAGACTCGCTTAATATTTCTTGGGTGCCCAAACAATCTCTTCTGGCCCCTTCTCAGCATAGTAATGGCTTGACTCCAAGGCCCCTCCAGATTACCTCCTCCTCATCTTATTTATTTATTTATTTATTTATTTATTTGTGGTCAAATGATTTCGCCAACATATTTTATTAAATTTTTTAACTAATCAAAGCAACATTATGTTCTCATTATTATCTAGTAATATGACATACAGTATTATTTGATCATTTGTTGGTTGGATGATAGAAATTACAAAAAGGTTAATTAGATTAGGTACATAATCATTTGTATGCACTGTGATCTAGTATATGCCATTTGTAGTGTAGGTGTGTGTAGGTGTGGGTGTTTTACACTGGCAAAAAGAAAGAATGAGAGAGAGAGAGAGAGAAAATAATGCATTAACAAACTCTTACTTTGAGTGCATATGCAGGCTATTGTGTAAGGCGTCTGTGTATACAAACATTGTTGCTTGTAAGTAGTTTGAGTGTAAATGCAAATGGTAGCTCGCTTTTTCTTTCTGCTCTGCTATAGTCAGTGAATACATTACACAAAGATGAGAATGCAAATGTATAGTCAGTAGGAAGACCGTTCAAGTCAACTTATCACACCACCAAACGGACAACATTTTCTGAGGTGCTGCACAGCGAACTTCACAAGCAGAGATGGCAGGAATGAAGCAGAAGGTACTGTGATTCTTGATTGACCTGTCGTAAAATACATAAGCATGCAGGCCCGGGTTGCACTGTAAACAGAAGAAACCTCTTATCCAAGGTGGGCACTCAGTCCTTCGAAAGCCATTTCTCAGCATTATCGATTCATTCCCTGCTTGGTGAACTGAATTACATTCGATCCAATTTGGTTTCCCACCTTTTCTCCTCTGCAGGACAGGGGACGTATTTGCATGAAGCTGCAGTTGAAGTGCAGTAGGTAGACAGGAGAGCAGCAAAAAAAGAGGTTAGACAGAGGGCCACACAGCCAAAAACTGAACTGTGCATATTCTAAAAGAGAATTTTTATATACCCTTGTCTAACAGAAAAAAATAAATAATTGATGTTTCAAATGATTACAATTTTGCTGAGATATTGTGAACACTTATTAAACCGCAGCATTGTAATTGATGTTTTAACCTTTGCAGGCACATGGCATACTATTATAACTGCAACAGAACTTGGTTTCAAACAATAATGGTTGTCCTTGGCAATCATCTACCTTATGAAAGAGGGTTGTCTTGGAAACCTGACATAAAGCTTTTGACATTCCTAGGTGGGCAAGAAGCCATGTGGCATCCAGTAGCTCTATCTCACAAGATCACACATTCAAAATCGCAGTTATCAAATGCAGTACAGTTTCTTGTGCCACAAATTACACCTCTGCGTTGCTAGTTGTCTCTTTACTAGCGCCCAACGGTATTACAATAACGTGAGGAACACTCCTGCCACCTTTTCTCTCTTTTAAGTTGCACACATCTGGTAAAGCCAGTGGCTGACAGGACAGCAGGCTTATTAATGATTACCTTCAGCAGGTGCCACATCGCACTGTATCCTCTGACCTTTCCATCTGAAGAAAACAGTCGATGGACTGCAACAGCGCCCAGTCAGATGCCCTTCCTCCTCCTCCTTATGCCCATCAGTGGTGTTAGAAAGCCAAACAGGCTCCAACAAGAAAGGCAGGAAATAAGTGCTACTTTGAAAGCTGCCTTCATTTTTCTACAGGTTGAAAAAGTTGGCAGTCTATTTGAGGTAAATCATTACTCTCTGGGAAGAAGGGAAAAAAGTATGGCGAGGTTATAATTCTTAGCGTGAATAGCTGCTTTTGTTTTTCTCTAAATCTTTTTGTCTCGCTTGCTTTTTCTTCTCCTTCCCTGCAGAGGTACTTTTTGAAAATGCTGAATTGTGCGTCTAATGCCACGCAATTATGCACAAACAGGGGTCAACATATCCCTGGGATGAAAACTCAGAATTGATTACATAACTTGACAAGCACTCCAGCTATGCCATTATCAAATATTGCCTTGAATCCCTAAGCAGTGCTGGAGGGAGAGTGAATAAATTCACCTTTAATTTTTTTAAGACAGCCAAATGCTTTAACTATCCCCACATCACCCTCATTTTCTGCTGACAAACGCAAATTAGTGACAGGTCTTAACGATGCCTCATCTGTTTTGTACCTGTGTGAAAAGTGAGGTGTTATCTAACACCCCAGCTCACCACTGAAGAGTTTTTTTTTTTTTTTTTTTTCTGCTTCTCGTGCCGTGTGTTCAGAAGCGATATCATGGGGTGCCACTAGGCCTTCTGCTTCTGTCTTTGTTGCTGTTTGAAGATCATGACAGGCTACATTGCCTGAATCTTCCTTCTGGGAAAGCAGCAGGACATTCCTCAGATAGAGACCCTTTAAAGGGCTCCAGTGGTTAGTGCTCTGAGTGAGAGCAGAAGCTCCTATTAGTGTTTCCATTTCACTAAGAATCCATTTGAGCTGTGGGTAATTAAGAGGCTTTGCCAATTTACAGTGAAAAAAGGGATGATTCTTGGCTTGCTAATTGGATAAACATCTTTATTTGTTTTTGTGCATTGTGCTTGTTTTATTTTTTTAATTTTCACTTTAAACGCCCCATTTATCCAAAATGAATGATGCAAAATAAGGTCATGTAACACTTTTCACTTTCTTGACTCAATTTCTGAAATGCTGTTACACAATAGGCTTTTTCCAGACATGTCACTTTGGTTCACCGTAGCACAAGTGTAATTAAAAACAATGGCAATTGCTATATTACTTTCAGTTAGTTAATTTTCAAGGCCTTGTTGTTGCAGGTTTGTTTGGTTGTAAAGCTGATTCCCCAAACTCAGTTTAAGAGTTCTTAAGCTTCAGATGTGCTATCTGAGCTATAAAATGTGTTTGCCCAGAATGTGAAATGGATATCTAATATTCTTACTTGCAATATTTAGGAGTCGATTCAGTAAACTGAATTACACTAATTAAACTTATTCAAGCAATGCAAATGAATGATACTTATAAAGTTGAAATCCCATTAGCATCAATGTACCTTACTATTTTTGCATGTTACACAAAAGTTTGAGCCATCCTGTTTCCTAGAAATTCTGTTTTTAAATACATTTTACAATAGCGAGTACATCTGAGGAAAATATGAATCCTACCTGGATTTAGCAAATGAGCACATTCACAAAATCTGGGATCCGTAAAATACTATGACAGCATATTTCATCTGTTTTCAGCAAAATTACCCAGACTTGCAATAATAATAATAATAATAATAATAAGGGAATTCAATCACAAAGCAGAACATGGTTATTGACATTTAACTGAAAGCAAAATGTTTACTTAACTTTTGCTTTTGTTCAACAAACCAAATCACAGACGAGAGTTGGGATGTGAACGACAGTCTCCGGAGTCCTGTGCTTTGTATGGCCACCATCCACCTGGAACACCTCCATGCAATTCAGATGCTTCACTGGAAAAGTGTTGCTTGTGAGCATAATCCAGGCAGTGATTGCATTTGTCACCACAGCATTATTCAGAAAGCAAATTTGTTCCATTTAAATGAAATTTCTAGGAGACAGGGTTTTTGGAGGGCCATTGCTGGACAACCTGTAGAACATTTTTCCATTATTTCTATTGTTGGATCATTGGACGCCACCACTACACAATGTGCCAAGCAGAGGAATAGTGACAAAGATAAACAGCGACAGTTATTAGACTCATGCCAGCACTGAATGAAGGACACTTACTGTTGCATTTGCTTGTCAACACCCCAAACTCTGGCCTCCTAATTTACCAGCACAGAATCAACACCTCCCTGACATAGTACCAACAACAACTTTTCACGATCGTATTTGTTGTTCCTGGCCATTACATTATAGCGTAATGTGCCTTTGTTATATCACCCACCCCATGTATGTGCATTTCTGTCCTGGGGGAGGCCACATCGTGCCTGTCATCCAATTAGGACTAAATCTGATTTCGCTAAAGGCTCCATCATTTAGGGGCACTTTCAGGGAGCCGGCACTGAGATGCATTACAACCGGAGAATTGTTTGCATTCATTTTCACAGCAGTTAGCACATTCTGCTTCGGCTCTTAAGCAAATGTGTTACTGTCTCGTGTTTGGGTGGAGGCAGCTGGCAGATGCCAACAGATGGGTTTATTGTCACAACAACATGTGCTTTAATACAATATAGAACGACTGGCCAAATAACAGGTACGACCCACGATATAGAACAATATCTGTCATCTACAAAGGATATTGTGTGTCACAGTGTTAAATACTGAGTTCCATCTGGATGAGATACACCATTCTGATGTAATTATGAGCATCAAAGCTATAGGAACATTTGGTGCCAATGAAGGACACCGTCTAGTTTGTAGTGCAAAGATAAGAAATGGTGTGTGGGTTGGTGTAGAGGCTGAGCTGGTCAATGGGTAGATTCTGTTTTGTGCTAATAGTCAGCATTGGATTTGTATTGTTATTCAGCCATGACCCTGATCCTGCTTCAGCCAAGTTGTTTAAAAAGTCTGACCTTAAGTCTGTCTTTGACCTGTGTCTCATTTCAATATTTTGGTGCGGGGGCGATTTCATAAAAAATATAAAAGAAGCAGATTTTGCTGAAATTTTTGTAGTCTTTCTTATAAATGTGTCCTTTTCAAAATGAAAGACGAATAATTTTTCTTGTGAAATGATAAGAACTTATTATGAATTGATTAAAAAGCAGGAAAGGGTGCATTTTCTAGAAAAAAAATAAGCTTGATTTAGCTGAAAGGTGGTGTTAATATGCATCAAGGATCCTATAAAAGGCTTTTTCAACCAGTTGGCACCAAGCCTCCATGTTGCTGCTGATGCTCAAATCTGACTCAATTAAGATAACAACATTCATAACTTGGGTTCTTGTCTCGATAGCTCTGGAATCAAGCTGAGCAATAACTTTCATTGTTTGCTTCCTGCTGCCAAAGATGGTAATTTCCGTCACTTGGTGAAAGGGGTAACTAAATCTGAGTGTCGTAAACGCTGGCCAGCTGAGTTGGAGCTCAGGACCTTTTGATGGCAGCTGATCTAACAGCTGAGCCAGAGCATCTGTCAGGGAAGTTACTTTGCACAAGCTTAAGGTTTCCAGAAGATAGGTCTAATTAGCCAGACACCTGCTTGAGCTGAAAATTGATACAGAATGCCACCAAAGAACAAACATGGGAAACAGAACAGTCTCTTCAGTCCTTCCTTTTGTACCCTTCAGAACAGAAAAGTATGAAAAATTTTCAGTCTCTTGCTTTACTGAAGATCCCCAATTTCAGGCATTGAGGTTTTCTCTCAAATGAACCTCATGCAAATTGATTTAGCTGCAACATCAGTGTCATCTCGCCACTAAAATGATGGACAAGTGAGGGAGTGTAAACACAGACGTGCAGCACTGGTGTGGTAGAGCCACATTAGACTCGGTGTAGCAGTTTCCATTTTACATATACATAAAATTAAATGCAGACTTACTGTATAACTGGCTAACTTAGCGCCTCCCACGCAGGGAGCGCTAGTTTATGGCTGAATGCCTCGTGCAGCCTCTAGCTGCTCAGAAGATAGCAATGTTGAGTCATTTTACTGGGCTCTGAGAAGCACCAAATGCGGCCCTATTAACATTACCTGAACAATGTCATTTTTTGCAGATAGCCATGCAAGGCAGTGACTACCCTGCCTACCCGGAAGGCTTGTCAATGGAGAAGGTTAATTAGCCAAATGTTATACACTTGTGTGAGATGAGACCACAAAGATGGAAAAAGCCCTCATCCAGATAATATCACTCCTAGCTCTATTTATTTTTTATAATGAAAATTGTGATAGGAGTAGATGAATATAATTATAAACTAAGGGGGGAGATTCTTAGTTTAAAAGGGAGAAACTCCAAGAGTTTGACTTTTCTCTGCAAGTCAATAGTAGAAGTAAGTTAAACGAATGTAAATCATATGGTATTTTGTATTCCAAGAGAGAAGTGGCTTATAAGGAAAATGAATATGTACTTGTGTGTCTCATTACTAGAATCTGGCCCGCCAGACTTTATCTAAAGCAAAATTGAGGAAAGACGAAATAAGTTAAATAACTTCTACTAAGCTAAACCAATCATCAAGAAATCGTATTCAAGCACAAAAAATATCATCTAGAGGTGGAACTTTACAAAGTCTCAGTGGGTTTTAGATGTGGAAGCTTTTGGGCCTAGTTAGGCATGGTTTTGTCTAAAAGTCAACTACAGACCATCTTATCTTTCAACACACGAGTAGTCCGTAATAATGACTAAATTATTACGACAGTTCTCAATCAGTACTCAGATCAGTATCTACAGATACTGGAGTGTCAACCCAGACAAATATCCCCCAACAAATAGAACCACTGATAGCTAGAAATGAGCCCCACTTGAACAGCTATTTTAGAATGTGAGTATGCTATGCAGTTGTAATAAGCATTATTGTGGTTGTTGATATTTCAGTTGTTACTTCTTTGTTGTTCTATGACTCAGACTTGTGTGTGTGTGTATATGCATGGTGTTATATAATAGTATTAAGTCAATGATTATTATGTTTGATGAAGCACGATTTATCCGTTTTTTTGCATTTTTCACCTCAGTTGACTGAATGTGCAGGATATCAGAAAATGTCACGTCTTTTAACATGCTGACATTCCAACCCGGGAGTTCTCATTAGGTAATGCCATATTATTACTTGATTACATCAGCGCTTATCATTCAGATCACATCCACCTTCGAATTTGATCTTAATTTTGATTGCTCTGTTAAGCGTCATGACTGCATCTTGTATGGCTGCTACACCATCACTCTGTCAAAATCTGTCCACAGCCATTCAGACAGACAAACACCTGCCAAAATATTCAAAGCTGTCTTTGTTGCATTTGCTGCTACAGTTGGTGTCTCCAGGATCACATTTTGCCATCGCACAGACACACTCTCACACAACAGACAGACTCACAAGGTGAGAGAAACAATACCAGACATTCCACCGCGGCTGCTAACAAGCAAATCTGGGAAGAGAAATGCGCTTTGCTGAGAGCAGCACATTAATTAGGTTGCCATCTGTGAAAAGTTTTATTATTTGTAGTATTTAACTCTTGCTTAATGGCTTCCACTTGCTCAAACAATGTTTCATTTAAGTACAAATGCGTCCGTTTGAGTGGAGTTCAGAGTGACAACCTGACACGAAATCATTCTGACAGCACCCCATTACAGTCTATTGGATGAAAGAAACCATATCAGTCTTCCGCTCCGTCATGTTTTTATATTCTTACAACTTTTGAAGACATTGTAGTTCATCTACAAAGAAGCCAAGGTAAATGCCTGTAGACTTCCATTTTATGAAGAAAGCTCACTTTATCTCTGATTCAAAAACCCCGAGCATCAATCACAAGCTGTTAACCCTGAACAGTATTCTGGTGAATTCTGCTCCTTTATATTAACCAAAGTTTGATGTCCTTGTTTTTGAAGTTACATTGCTATTGAAAATGATATTTACTGCATTTTAGAATATTAATTAAATGTTCATCATGTTTAATCACTGTTGTGATATTTGGAGGAGTTCAACCGTGCTGAAATAAGCTGGATATCTTTCATTCCAAACTGTTCTAGTAATTTAGAAATCCAAGATACATTTGAGTTTTTGGAATTACAGTTACTATAAATGAAGAACTGTCCAAAAGATAGAAAAGAAATTGTAATAAATGTTGCATTTTGTAATGTTTCCACAGATTATTCCTTTAACAGCGAAACATTAAAACAGATCTACTTGTATCAGGAGCTGGCAGTGCAGGTATAAAGAAGACACTGGCAAAGGAGTCAATTTCACCAAGATCTTATAGAATGATCTCAGTAGCACAGTATCAACTCTCACTATCTGAACTCCTCAATGAAAAGGAAATTTAAAACATGATTCATTGTGGTATTTCCAGTAATATTTTCTGATTTGTGAAACAAATCCATTTGTGTGTTAATGCTAACCAAAACAGTGGCACATTATGTTTAAATAAGTAAATTTTATTTATTTTTTTTTTAAAGACCCAACAGGAAAATCGTGACAGTATGCAAGACTGCACTTTAATATTTCACAAGTAAATATGAGACATCTATACAGAAATAATTACAGCTGCAGAATGCTAAGGAACTACAACTAGTACCTGTAGGCTCATATGAATCACAACTCAATACCGGTGGAGCGAATTGTTGCAGTGTGACTGTTTGAAGCACAGGCTTAGAAAAGGGAAAATAGGTTTGAGCAAATTGCATCAAAGTACAAAACTCACATTTGCTTTTCAGTATCTGCCTCAAAACTTTGTTCGGCAGATTTGGTTACACTACCTTTCGGTGATTTGAAATTTTCATCAAGAGCAAAATATACTATTGACAAAGGGGGCAACAGTGTGGCTTGCAGCTTCTACTCTGCCTGGAGATTCATTAGGAGCACGAGATAAACACATCTGTGCAGCAAACAGCCCCCCACAAACCGGCGTGGTTAAACTGTGAACGTGCTGTGGGTTTTATGTGGAAGGCATGTCAGCGATGGTCTTCTGGCTTATACTCTGCAAATACATTGTCTCATTAGCACATTCTCCACTAGCTTCTATCTGTGTTTGACAGTATTGCATATTTGTGTACATATCACTAATTGGTTACGCATTACATTTACATATTTGTGGGACCTAAACCCAAGACAACTAACATGTACAGTACAGGAAGCACTTACATTCATTAAGATCATGTGCAGATATATATATATATATATATATATATATATATATATATATATATATATATATATATATATATATATATACATATATATATAGGTATAATGTAGGTTTACAGGTGTTTCACTATTTGTTTCATGTTATAGATCCAATTTATTAAAATCATAATTCCATATCCCTTATTCACATCATGGACATGTTATTTAGCTATTTCTTCCAATTTTGGTTTAGATTGTTTTTATTTATTTAATTTTACAGGGATTGTGAGCAATGACAAACAAATTAAATCAAGAGCAATAAAAGTTTTTTTTTTTTAATGTAATGTGTTACTAAGTGTAAGCTTGCTAAGTATGCACATTAGCTCACAATCCCTGTAAAAAAAAAAAAAAAAACAAAACCATAAAAATCTAAACCAAAATTACGTATATACAGTCATGGACAAAATATTAGACCACCTTGTTTTGTTGTTCATTTTTTAATGTCTGGTACAACTAAAGGTACATTTGTTTGGACAAATATAATGATAACAAGAATAGCTCATAAGAGTTTAATTTCAGAGCTGATATTTAGCTATTTTCCATGGTTTTCTTGATAATAACCAAAATCACTTAAGTTCTTACATCAATAGCTATGGCATTGTACTGCCAAAAACAATGCTTATTGGCATTCCATGTTTTCTTTTCTGTCTGTTTCTGTCAGACTTTCATTCCATATATTCAGACTTTCATTATATATATTCAGAGTTTCATTCCATTTATTCAGTTTCATGATATATATTCAGAGTTTCATTATATATATTCAGAATTCTCCATTCTATCTCTCTATCTATCTATCCATCTATGTCTATGTCTATATATCTATATCTATCTCTCTCTCTCTCTCTCTCTCTCTCTCTCTCTCTCTCTCTCTCTCTCTCTCTCTCTCTCTCTCTCTCTCTCTCTATATATATATATATATATATATATATATATATATATATATATATATATATATATATATATATATTCACAGGTTTAACATGTTTCCTATGTGCAGATAAAGTAACAAGCATGTGCATCTGTATTGTTTATTGGCCCAAAACAAAGATCTGCAGCACATCTCAAAATGAACCGGGGATTCAGCTGAATAATATTTGAAGTGGTTGGCATTCTTCACTCTCTATTCCAGTCATATGCACTCACACACTCGCCTATCAAGTTCTTGGAGGCAGCTGGTTTTGGGGCCACAGAGAGATTTTCTCTGACTGGATTTTTGAGACTGCCTTCAAGGGTTTGCCATCTTCTAACATGACGTTCTGTGACAGCATATTTCTTAGCCGGACCATATCTGTGGTGAAGACGTCGGGAGACACTCTATTTCTTGGGAATTCCAGACAAAGCATTAAGTTTGAAGCCTCACAGTGTAAAAAAAAAAAAAAAAAACTTGCTTTTTCTCCTCAACAGCACAAGTTGTCATTGGCCAGCAACGATGCACAACTCTGCAGTTTAGTGTTGCTGTTTAGTGTGTTGAAAATAAAAGTTGTATTTTTCCCATGCATAGAGATTGTAGTATCAGTCATTCTTGGCATTAAACCTTAGTGTTTCAAAATCCTTACAAATAGGACGGAGGACGAAGACAGATCTTTTGGTTTGGCTACCTTGGAGAAGCTTATGCTGGAGGACCTGAACACCTGCCAGAATCCTAGGATGCAGCCTGACTTATGCCCTCATATTTTATTACCTCTGATGAGCAGGCCTGTGGTGCCATTAATCAAACACGGCATGGCAGACATATCCTCTTAAGCCCGGGCTCAGGCTCAGTTCCGTCTTCTATCTCTCCGAAGCACCAATCTCCACTCTGAATTTTAACTTAGGACTTATATTAGAGAAATGCTAAATAATTTCTGCATAAGCTAGTCCATTAATATTACGTCTACCAAGGCCGAGCATGCCTTGGCACATCAGCAAGCAATGTTTCTTGTTATATTTCATGCTACTGTTGAAAGTTATATAATCCCATTCAGCACAACTAAAAGAAACTATTCATTCAAAAAATAAAAGAACTCTACTGTGCAGCTACTGAGTTACAGAATATTAATGCATTTTTTTTCTCAAGGAAAAGGAAGGACAGAAAATGACATTCCTGTGAATGCACTGTCATCGTCTCACCTGAACCCGAGAAGAAAGGTCAGCCTGTCCAAGATGAATATTTCTTTAGTGAAGCATTCTTTCCTTTCCTCATACACAACACACCTTTTTATATACAACCTCTGGCCTTCATTGGTCAACTCGTCATAGAGATACAGATAAATCTCATCTTAGAAGTGACATTTATGTCCTCATACAGTTATTTTCATGTCTAATTTTCAACATCAGACTCAGCATTATCCCTCCACGGTGACTTCCTGTGCTCCCTCAGCTCTTGTCAATGCATCTTGCTGATCTCCATAACAATCAAATACTGATGAGTATATTGGAATTTCTCGTGTTGGAATTCTTGCGTTGTAACAACTCTGGACATGTTATGTAGTATAAAGAATTTGTGACCAATTTTTCATGTGAAAGAATGAAAGATGAAACAGAGGATGCTAGAGTGTCACCATTACTGGTCAAAGGCGTTATTAGTTTTAGAAATATGCTACATGTTTATTAACATGTAATTTATGCTCTATAAATCAGTATCATTGTGGAAAGAAAGCACTGTTTGCTCCCTGCCTTTAAAGTGTTTTGCAAAGCAGTAGAAATACCATCCAGTCAGTGCAATCATGTAGACAACTGCAAACTGGAGAATTACATGTATAGCTACATACATTTTGCACAAAAAAGCATCATTCAATCTAACCTGAAAAGAACAATCATTTTAGTGAGGAGACCAAAGGCTCACAACTTCAGCCTCCTTCTAATCAATAAAGTCACTCCTCCAAAATAAATCTGAATGCTTTAATTCATTGGCATCAAATGATTAATCAAATTTAAAGAGGTGACCTTGATAAATGGCAGCATTTGTATGCAGTTGTTTGATAACTTGCATTAAATCATATAGGGGTAGTTACTGAGAGTAGTTGGATAAGACAAAGCCCCACTAATTCACACTAACTTAATTTAAGATGGAAGGCCTGACTCACCAGTTGTGGAAACGAATAAATTTCAAAGAAAATAACTGGGAAACTTGACAAGAAGAACTAGTGACAGCGAAGCAGTTGCAACAAGTGTTGGTTGTCTATATGATTTCATAACACCGGCATGATTGTAGAAAACCAGGTGTAACACTCTTGTTAAGCTGCCTGGAGCCCATCACAATTCTCATAGACTAATGCTCCACAAAGGCAATCTGGCATGCTGATTAGTACTGAAAGCAGTTCGTCTAAAAGTGATTTTGATTCTGATTCTGATGAGCGGAGAAGTGTATTGTCAAGATGAACTGTCGCAGAACAGTCACTCAGACATCCACTCATCCTGACCTGCGCGTCATCCTTGACTTCTCCCATTTTAGTCTAACTCAGGAGGATGCTAAGCTGTTTGAATCCCTCCCCTACAGGGTGCTGTGGTTAATATGAATGAATATAGATTAATACATCCTGCAAGTCCCCTCAACGCTCATTGATTTTTCTGCTGAAACAAATGCACAGACCTCAGCCTACAGGACATATGTCATGCTCTGATTTAATGAGGAACATATTAGAAATCCCTTCACATGATATAGTTTATGAGCTTGTATATACGCACAAACTCTAAGCATAGTATTTTCTCCAGTGACCTAATAATGTAAAAAAGACCAACATATGAACTGCCAACCTGTAAATCATCTGTGAAATATTTTGCAATCATTCATTTTACTTTCTTTTTTTCTGTTGCGTTCTTTTAGTCCCAATGATGTGAATCGTGGTCAGGCATTTCAAAATCAGCCTATACAAGCTGCACAGAATGTTCTTGACACCATCGTCAGCCTTGTACATTCAATTATGAAACAGCTGATGTGGTTCAATGCTACATGCCCCTTGTAGGTTCAGCAACTAAGCAGCCTTCAGTCAGAAAGAATGGGCTGATGCACTTATGATTAAGTTCAGCAGCTCCATTCACCAACCCGGAGGGATCAAGGACAGATGTATTCCATTGACTAAAAGGAAGTTAGTAAAGAACTTACAATACATACAAAAGGTATATGGCAGCGGTAGTTCAATCAAAGAGCCTTACTTTAGTTATTATGATAATAACTCAATTAAAGCACTGTTTGTTGCAGATCGGATAAAATAATCACCATCGGCAGAACATGAGCGCAATTAAAATGCAGTACATCTATGCACCACTAGAGGGGACTCAAACTAGACAGAAAACAGTTCCACAATTCACTGTAATGCGAAGTGTATAGCTGGACTATCAATAATAACCATATATATATATATATAAAATATATAAATGCATTATTAGTGGCATTAATATGATATCTCTACAACACAATGGATGTTATGAAGCGACTAAGTATGCACTGTATTGGAATTGACATTAGGCAGATTGATAGTGGGGTTGTAGACCAAAAATGATAATTAAGTGTGTCTACCATTTGGATCATGTTGTGCCTTATTTTTTGCGACGCATACAGTTAATGAGGTTGTCGATGTTGGCAAAGTTGGCGGACAGAATCAGGTTGTCGGAGGCGTCCATCCACAGCTGCCAGAAACGGTTCCATTCAGCTAAGAGATGACAAATGGTAAAATTGTGGACATTCAAGTGCTTGGCTACAGCCCTGATTTGCATGCCAGCATCTAGAGCGCCAACAGCCTGATCTTGTCTTTTTCTTGTCATCTGTGACATTGTGTCATTTATATAAAGCTGCATTTTTAAGTCACCGGCCAAAGCAGTGTCTGTATCTGATCAATGTAAATTCGAGTCTAAATTGAACCAGCTTAATTGGCTAAATTTAACCCTTTTTGTAACCACAACAGGAGAAGTTAGATTTTTAGCTCTTTTCCTAAGTCAGAACAGATAACCATTTTTTTATGCTATATTTATATTTTTGCTATTTTGATAATGCAAATCATTAGTATTGACAGGTATAACGTGCTCTCATGCAATACCACGTATGAACTATTCTGCTACATTTACGGTTACATTCTCATGGCCATGGACTCACGTACACATTGACATCACACATTCTCTTGAACAATGAAACCACTCAAAGATCATAAAATCCGTCACAAGGAGCGGCAGCGTATTTCTTGATATATGGCAAGTCAAATGGCTCATAAATTCCTTTTCGAATTGTTGTGTTTTGATTCTTAGTGAGACTTAAACTCTGTTTATGTCTGGATCACAGAGTGCGACTTAAAAGCAGTCAGGGAGCACTGTGGTGGAGTTGAACAGTTGTGAAAGTGTGACATGATGGATGCTCGGGGCCAGTGTTGTGGAAAACGTGATTCCACTTCACACCTAATGGACTGGCAAGCCATGCCCTAGACTGCTAGAGATTCCAAAATAAAGGCCCAGACATTCGGCCATGCTGACAACACTGCTGACATCAAATTACAGCTTTGCTATCTGTCTGCACTAGTAAGATGGTAAGAACAACACTCCTCGCATGTTGTATAGCAAAAGCATAGAGTGTTAAGGTCAGGGTCTCTTGTTTTCAAAACTTGGAATCATATTTTAGAATTTGGATAATAATTTATAAATCTGGCAGCTTAATGGTTGCAAACAAAATGAGCGTACAGTGTTCTTTTTGTTTGAATGGTAGCATCACAAAGCCTTGAGCTACAAAGAGAGGCATATTTCATATCCAATCTCTATGCAGTGAGCTTTACACAAGCACATGGACACAGAGAGAGGAACAGACAGAGAAAGAACGAGACAAAACATCACGCTGCTTCTAACCTTTTCTTAAAGCTCTCCAACCCTGGGTATTTAGGCATCACAAACATAGAAGAGAGCAGTGGGCAAACAGGGAGGCTGCCCTGGTCTGACCTCACTAGTAATGGGATGACTTTGATATTCCCAGAGCACATGACACAAGGTACTCAGATTAAAAGGCTTTTATTCACCATGACCTTTCCCTAGCTGTCTTTCCTCAGAGAAATCTTCCCTCTTTCTACTGCCATGGCAGTGACAGGCCATCCCCACCAAAACAAAAGGCCAAGTGGTAGGGTGACACAAAGTCAATATGGGAGACTCGTTGACGTTTTGAACACATCACATTGTAACCCCTGTGTTATTGTTGTTTGTATAGCAAAGACTTACAGGGGAGAGAATGCAAACCCAGATAGCAGCACTTGATTAATCACCATTGCTCTGTGCCTCATGCATTGCAGAAAAAAAATGTAGATTAACTGTATTCATTAATGTCAAAAGTTGAAGGTGTACATTTTGTATTCATCGGATTTTTCTTTCGAAGTTTTAAATTTACATTTTCAGCCTTTTGTTTCTTGGTTTGGTTTTTAAATCATTTACATTGAACAACAGGTACTTTATCATCCAGTGTCGTATGGTTGACATGAGTCAGTGTGACACATACCTGATTGGGGTCCCGTCTCCATTTTTGTCCCAAACATTGGTCATTATCACCTTCTCCATGTGGACGTGACCGTGGACATGACCGCTCACCCTCAGTTTGTCATGTCTGTGGGTGGACATGGAATTGATGGATTCCTTAATCGTGTATTTTGACACTTGATGGTGCCACTACAAGTGCCGTGAAGTTTTGACAGCCCACCTATGTCAGAGTGGTATAGTTGTTGAATACTGCACAAAAATAACAGCATCTACTTTCACATCAGTCGAAATAAGCTTCTGCAAGTGTTATTTAGTCTCTGCAGCTGTTTCTAAATAAACTGTGAGGCCTATATTTTCATAATAATAATAATGAGAGCATGTCGGGCAGTGCAATGCTATGGCTGCATGTGGTTTTGGATTTTGGACAGCAGTGGGGCTGTATGGGATAAGCTAAAGCAGGCTTTGGAAGCAAAGACAGTACTTGTTAAAGGGATCAGTTCATTGTTCAACAACACATAGTGTCATGCATCATTTGCTCCGTTTTTACTATTCATGAATAGCTGGTTTGCAGTGAAGTGGCACCTCACAGATCTGGACCTGCGAGGATGCAGCCTTAAACTCACTTTAAAAGCAGAAATAACTGCTTTGGCAATTCAGTACACATCTAGAAGATAGTAGTTATAGCAAACAGGGAGCATGTAATGCATTTAATTGTCAAGAGTGAAATAGCCCACCTTGAAAATTGCATTTCTAGATGCATGTACGTTACATTATCGAAACACATTAGCACCAGAACAGAATGTCATCTTTCAGTCCTCTGAATGACAAAATTGTTGTTAATATTAAAGTAAAATTAATTGAAAATGCTGCTCTCAGCAAGCTCATAGCGATTTCACAGATTTGGATTCCTCTGGGCTTTTGTTGACTGCCTGGAATCTTCACCTCAATAGGTCGTTTTCATTTTATTATGCAATCTGCATTACTGTGGCATTAGAAATTATTCTGAACATCATCGTGTTCCCCTTGCTGTAATACATATAGTGAAGTGTCTCAGCAGGACTTAAATGCTAAATATTAGTCTGGAAAAAACAAACGCAAATGCACTCTCACAAACCCACATAAAACTGTCTCTCCTCTAGCTCTAACACAAACAAACAGACACACATACACTTCTTCTCTCCTTGGTGTACAGATAAAATATGGAATATAATCATAATAATTCGATTTGAATGCGCATTAACATGTATGTTGTTCCCCTAAATTCATTACGGCGGTGCTTTTGGCTACAGGCTCTGTTTGTCATTGTCCAATTGGTCGGTGCCACCCGCTAGTAACTTTATCTCTCAGTCCAGCTTTCCATCCACCGTGGCCAAGTCCTCTCTCCCTCCACCCACAAAAAACTGTCCTCTTTGCACAAGGCCCCCTCATTCATTCTAATTAAGCCAACTGAAACTAAATAGCAGAAGCTTTGTTTACAAGGGGCTAGCTGCGCTCAGCATTCTGTGCACGGAGACGCTTGTCTTTACAGCCAGTCAGGGTTTTATCTAGAGCTACACTTACTGCTTACACTAATTTACATTTGTGTTTTCCTTTCCACTTATTTCCATATCTGCCACTGTGGGGCTAGGTTGGCTTCAGCGAGGAAATTTATCAATCACATTTAAACTATAACTAACACAGGCTGTTTCAGCACCACAAAAACATGGGCATGCACTCAGAAACCGAATGGTGATGCAATAACACCATCAGCACCAAGGAAAACAGGGATGCCAGATGAGGTCAAAGAATAATTTTTGTGCTTAAGAAAAATAAGCAAAATATCATTGCACAAACAGACACAGGAAAAAAAGAGCCAAGCAAGTTCAAAGAAAACAGAAAAGGCTTACAAAAGGGTATGAAAACATAGAAGACTTAGAGTAAGAAAAAGGCATCGCTATCACTCATCATTTAATATGATGAACAAGACCAGGTGTTCTCACCTCAGTTGTTAAAATGTGCCAAGACTCAACTGTGCCTGGCTTTCAAACATTACTAGATAGTGAGATATATCTTCAATCAAAATAAATATGATAAGAAATAAAAGTGGGTTTAGATTTTCCTATTGTAGAAAAATTTGTTACATACTGCAAAAATAAAAAAAATAATTAATTAAACAGAGCTAAACACATCTTGCATAATTTTACTCTAATTTTGCTGCTTCAAAATGTTATCAAGCCGAGCAACCCCCTTTATCAGTATTCTCCTCATGTATTCAAGCTTTTTGCTGTTGTTGTTGTTTGAGGAGACACAGTTACACAATCCAGTGCCATTATTGTGAAACATTTAAATCTGTCATACAATTCTCCAACACAGACACAGTCAAAAGAGGATTCTTTTTATTTATTTTCAGTTCTCCCCAGCAAATCAGTTTTTAATATACATGTAGAAGACTGATCCTAAAGATATGCATGAACTGTAAATTTTAATAACACTTAAATTATTTATTGTTCGTTTTTGCATTCAATAGCAATGCTGAACAAGAAATAAACTTTCTTGTCTGGAGTTGGTTAACTAGATAGTGCAGTTGACTATTTAATGCCAAGTCAAAAATATTCACAATCTTAATATGTGTTCACTTACACAATTCAATTCTTGACTCCTTATTTAAAAAATACACCTTCCACATATGCAACAGCAATCTAACATTAATTTGTGGAACTTGTGGTTTCTAAATGTTATCCTTCAAGGCTTATTGAAGCACTTCCTGAAAAAAAGAATTTAATCATTGCTTTAGCCATCCAGTCAAGGTGGCATGTGATCCCTTAAAGTGAGTCAGCCTTTGCTTGCAGGTGTAGAGGCACACTCCAGTGACATACAGCTTTTTAGTTTACCCTTAAGTTTAGCTCAGCGCTCCACAAATTTATATCAATATGTCCCCTAAGTGAACATACCAGCTACTGAGTGTGTGATATACAGAATGCTGAACTGACCTTATAACATTCAGCTAGTGCTCCTGGTAAACAAGCAAAGTAGCCACTGTGCAGAAAAACATTTTCAGATTCCATCATGGCAAGCCAGCTTGACTGTCTAGTATAATCTGTAAATTATTTTCTGATGGTCTTATATAGGGCATACAGTGCCTATTAAAAAGTATTTACCCCCTTCTGAAGCCTTCTTCTTTGGTTGCTTTTCAACACTGAATCATGGGGGATTTAATTAGGCTTATAAGACAAGACTTTACAAAAAGGCTCTTTCATGTCAAAGTTACAGCGGATTTCTTCAAAGTAATGTTATTTCATTAAACAATATAAAATAAGCGATTGTGCAAGTATTCACCTCCTTTAAAGTAATTCACCTTAACACAAGTGTTGCAAATTGGTGCTAGAAGTCACACAATTAGTGAAATGGCGACCATTTAAGCTGAGTGCAGTAAATGTGTATCAAGTGATTGTAGTATGAGCTGAATCTGGAAGTCTAGTTCCTGGTGAATCAGCACTCATGGCGATAGCAACACCATGAAGACGAAAGAACACCCCAAGCAACTATGAGAAAAGGTTTTTAAAAAGCCTAAGTCAGAGGATGGATACAAGAAAATTTCCAAGTCACTGAATGTCCCTTGGAGTAGTAAAATCTGTCATTAAGAAATGGAAGAAATATGGCACATGTATAAATCTGCCTGGAGCAGACCGTCCTCAGAGACTAAGTGACTATGCAGGGAGGACACTAGTGAGGAAGGCCACCAAGTCTACCTATGAGTCAAACCTATGACTCCTCTAAAGGAGTTACAAGCTTCAGTGGCTGAGATGGTAGAGACTGTGCATACAACTGTTGTTCTTCAACAGTCAAAGCTTTATGTGAGAGGAAGCCACTGTTGAAAAAGAGCTCATATTAAATCTTAAATAGAATCTACCAAAAGGCACGTGAGAGACTCTGAAGTCTACAGAAGGAAAGTTCTTTAGTCTTTAACATTTTTTGGACATTAGACGACATGCTTTGTTTGGCAGAATGCACTCTCATAAACACTGTACATCATCACAAACACAGCATCCCCACTGTGAAGCATGGTGGTGGCAGCATCATGATGCCTGGATGCCTCTCAGCAGCAGATCCTGGAAGACTTGTCAAGGTTGAGGGTAAAATGAATGTAGCAAAGTATCGGTTAATCCTGGAGTACAACCTGATGCAATCTGCGAGAACTGTGACTTGGGAGAAGGTTTGTTTTCCAGCAAGACAATGACCTGAAGCATGCAGCCAGAGCTACACAGAAATGGTTTCAAGCCAACATGATGAATGCTCTGGAGTGGCCGAGTTAGAGCCCAGACCTCAGTCCAATCAAGACTTTGTTATTGGAATTGAAAAGGGCTGTTCTAATTTTCATGCCACCTGACAGTTGCAAGTGTCTCCCACATGATTAAGATCTATTCACACAGGCTCAGTGCTGTAATTGCAGCCAAAGATGTGTCTACTAAATACTGACTTGAAGGGGGTGAATACTTATGCAATCATTTATTTGGTTTTGTATTTTTAATTAATTGACATGAGTTTGTAGAAATCTGAGTCTTTTTTTATAAACCTTGTCAAATGAGCCTAAATTAATTGCCAATCTTCAATGCTGAATAGCAATCAAAAATGGGAGGTGATTTCTTCTCAGATTCTCTGTATCTTCATGTTCCTGTATTTGCTACACTTTGACTGCATAACTTTGCCAGTTTGTGAGATGCGCTTGAGTTTGCTGATGTGAGCTGACCATTCATCATTTCCAAACCGAACACAACGCAGGCTCAAGGAGATAAACTACCCAGTTGCAGTAGTGTCTGTTTGAGTTTAGTTACATCAAGTTACACATGACAAGTAGAACCAAACCCTCAGCTGAGCACTTCTGAAGTCTCACCAAGCTCAGCCCATTCTCAGAGAAAGTGGAAAACATGAAAAGTGCTCTCTGATAGACCACCATTAGCAGTTAAAGGAGAGAGCAAGGGGATGAGAAAACTATAATCTGTTGTGGCAGTAAGCAGAGAGCCAAACCTGAAGAGAAACAAAACCCAATACCTGTAAAGCATTTAACTGTGGCCAATTACACTGGATCACCAGGCAAGGGGGGAAAATGTCTAGTACCCACTTTGTTACTCTGAGAGTCAATTTTAAAGGACAGACATTACACAAGGAATGAAAGACTCTGAAAACAAAGGTGAGGTGGAGTCTGAAGAAAACAAAGAAATGGTACCTTGCTTATGCAACAATGTAGCATGGCCTACAAAAAAATCCACCCGTGCTTATACAACTGTCAGCTTATGTTGGAGTCAAATGTCCAGCAAGTCAACACAACTGCACTCCAGGGCACTGAGGTGCAACACTTCTTTAGATTACATTATCACTACCCTTTTTCGAGAAGCAACTGTAAAAGGAAAAGACTTGAATAAGCTAGATTACTCCTAAAATTAACTGGTTACCTGTAGCTGAATGTGTGCAATAGTGACATCTCTGCAAGTTGCAAGAGACAGAACCGTTTTCTCTCCCGCAACTAGATCGACTCAGTCGGTACGCTTAACAGTCACGCCTCCTGTATGTCACATGAGGATGTCAGACCTACCTGTACAGCGGTTTAAAATGCATTGCTCCAGGCACTATTTCTCTGGATCTAATTTGAAGAAGGCTTCAGCTGGTGCGTCCCTGACAACCTGGCAATTTTAGATGAGATGAGCAAGGTTACGTGAAGGGAAAATGCCACCAGGAGTGGGACCTTTTGTTCAGACTTATGGTCTTATGGTAGACAGCACTTCATGCAACTGTTCTTAGCACAAGTGAGGAGTCAATCGGGGAAGAGCAACAGATTATAGTGTACATCACAGAAAAAAGAAAACATAAAATTTGTACACATTTTACCTACCTGGTTTGTGTCCATTGACCTCTGTGCACTCTGTTATTTAAATGCAAGTGATGTTTGCATAATTATAATAAAATGGAAACAGCCATCTAAGTGCTCTTCATGAAATACACTTTTATTTATATGTAAGCTTGTTTTTTCGAGTAAACAGTAATACACTAATGGACATATAGTGGCAAATTATTAACTACAAATATGACTGCATAACGTAAATAAAAAAAGTTTCCTGAATCTATAATGTATATCCTCTGGGTTGTTGCAACATTTACAGCTAATATCCAGCCCGCTAAAATTGGTGTGTTTTCTAACAACATGAGCAATTATTACATGTAGGTGAGCAAGGTGTGGTGCAAAAAGAGCAAACACAAATGAAGAAAAAGCTGTGCTGAGTCACCTCTGAGGTGTTATAGTCAAACATCAGCTTCAGAGGTGTCTGCGTTTTAAAGGAATGGGATTTGCTTTGAGCGCACAGCACTGCCTGTAAGTTGGAGGATTACTCTGGACCAGACTGTGGATACTCAGTGAGGTGCAGGCAAAGTGTATGGGTGCTTGTGAGAGAGTGAATGTCTGAGTTTGGGTGAGAGATGAGGAGAGAGGCTGAGCCTGTACAAAGTCTCGAGGAGTGTAAACAACCTTGTGTGCAGCACAGCGCCTCAGGGTGTGAAAATCTGAGGGAGAGACGGCTTACTCCGAGTAGCTTCAGTTATGCTCAGATGTAGCTTCCTGAATTCAACATGGCCCTAAGGCTTTATAGGCTTCATGTCGGCATCGGTCACAGATTTGTTTACCAAAATCTATGAAAAGTGTTTAAATATAGATATGTAACAATGCGACATTCAAATGTGTGCAGTCAAAATCAGATCATTCACATACGTGGTCAGAAATGCGTTTTTACAAAGGCTGCGGCATTGATGGTGCATTCCAGCCTTTCATTTCTTCCACACTGTTTTCCTTCATCACTTTATTATTGATTTTGTTCAGGTTTCTCAGCGAATTTTCTGGGTACTTTGCTTCACAAGAAGGCTCATTCACTTCTTCTGTTCATAGCCAATTCAAGCTGTGAATCCAGAGAAAAATAAAAAAAATATTGCACCATCTGGTGGTGGCAAGTAGAAACCCATTCATCCGGGTAGTTAAATTGAATGGGACGTCTCCCTGCAGCCAATCATTACGCAGTGTTACCAGCAAAGTTAACACTATAATGAAAGCCACTGAGATAGTTTATCTTTTTAATTTCATCATACGCACCGGTCACTTCTATACAACAGACAGATTGTTGAGCACCAAGGCAACGCTCAGGGACATGCAGTTAAACACACAGCCTTTATCTTACCATATTTAAGTCTTTATTAAACTAACAAAACTCTTACTGCATTAATTTTCTCTTAATCTTACTGACTGATTGCTGATTCATTTTTATTCGATTTGAACTGTGCTTTTTGTTTGTTTATGAAGCAGTTTGTAAAGTGTTATTTGAAAAGTACTTCCCACATGAGGCTAAAAGATACGAACATTTTCTGCAACTGAATCATTGTGTAATTTGTTTAATTCATGACAATACTGTATTCAAATGGAAAACCAAGCCCTTAAACTCAATAGAAATCAAACAGGCGCTGATCAAATTTTCTAAATTATTTCTAATATTTAAAAACTCATATTTTTTAAAGGTTTGTAAAAAGATATATGGCATTTCTCCCTTCCGCCTATGACTGTTTTTGTTTGTTTGTTTGTTTTGTGTTTGACAAGACCTTGGCTTCCATTCTCACTGTGAATATTTACATAAGTTCAGCTGACATGATTTCCCGTTTCATTTTACACTCTCTTTTCCTCTCTTTGTACTCAACCACAGTGGATATGTTAATAAGGGCATTTTATTGCATGTTGGAATTACAAAATAGATATAAAAGGCAGAAGATGTAGAGGTAATGTTATCTTGTTGGTTACTTTTAACCCATGTAATGTAATTAATGTTTTGGTATTCTATGGTAGTGATGAAACACGTCAAAAGTAAAAGTTTTAATACTATAGAGCAACAGTGCACTAGACATATATATACTGTAGCTACTATATTACATACTGTTTAATCATTCTAAATCATATTCAGTCATTTCTTTACATAGAATAAGATTAACTTTCTTAGTGATCTAGTTACTTATATTATGACATTTCCCATTATCAGGTAAGGCTATGAGCTAACTAAGGTTGATAATGATTACCATCTAGTATTCTTAATCACATCAAAGTTGACAGAACTTGTGAAACATTAATGTGTTACTGACGCTGCTTCCTTGGAGCCTAGCAACATGCTATGGTGTATACAGTCAGAACGCAACTCCTTGGCAACAGTAACTTTTTTTTCTTTTCTTCTTAAAATACATCCTCACAGCTCCATACAACACTGGCACGCTTTCCTTTATTTACATATAAACCACACTTACCGCATGATGCTGTCAAGAGAAGCGGGAAACCTTTCTTCCTTACTCACACCTTAATTTCACAGAAAAGAGCTCTGACAACTGGTTTTGCCCTGAGGCTATTGTAGCATGCTTCATGCATAGATAGCACATTTCACCTGGTACAATTTTCCAGGAACGAACAGATTGGTCCTGAGCTAAACAACTTGAAAAGACATGCAACACACACAGACATGCACAGACACACGCGTCACAATATGTATCCTGTGCAAGGCCAAATGGTTCCATGGTCATATCTGGAGACGAAGGTTGTCCATAAACATGTATTGTGTGCCTTGGCTCCACTCCTGAAAACACTGATTGAATTTATAAAAAGGCAGACTTCAAGCTGAAGGAAAGGCCACAGATAGAGAAAACACCATTATTTTCATTATTTCACCCAACAATAAAGGCTGTACTGTATATGGTTCATAACATCACTAGAGAATGATGTTTTCCATTCTTTAAGCTCATTTTGTTTCGGGTCAGTTATGAGTCAGAGTCTCCTGAAGCAGAAAAGCAGAGCATGAAAAAGTATCTTCGTGATAAGTCAGACACAAGCACAATTTTTAAGCTCTGCATTAGTAATGATATTAAGAAGAAGAAACATACATATATACATACATATATATATATATATATATATATATATATATATATATATATATATATATATATATATATATATATATATATATAAAGAAACACACACACACACACACACACACACACATATATATATATATATATATATATATATATATATATATGAAAGAACAACTGTTCAAGCTTAACTAATAAGTGTTTTGCACTAAATGTGAGCCTCATGTACCACAATGGCACAACCTCCATGTAAAATACTCATATATATTAATGGTAATTAAGTATTTCAATCTGATACAGCTTTATATTATTACTCTGCTTCAATGTGAAATATTATATTCATTTAACGGCTGAGGCATGTCTACTTTGCATTTGATGTTATTTCATATGTCATATATCATCTCCACTTCAACCAATATAAAATGCTGCTTTTTCATAAGTGCATCACTAATGCTATTTCAATATTACAATATGCAGATAATGACATAACCCTAAAGAAGATTTTGTCTTGGTGCTAAAAGTACTTGCGCATACATTTGTGTAAAAAAAACGTAATATTTCTGAGATTCTTATAAACTCTTAAGTCTCGTAACTCTAATAAACGCTGTAGTTGAGGCTGCATAGCTGGCTGCACGCTTATGACATACAATCAGGATTTAACACGTTTAGACTGTGGTAAGCTGTGAGATTCCCTCTTATTAGGATTAGAACAAACCATACCCATGACCTGGGTTGAAAACCATGTGCAATTAGTGATGTTTCTAACATCATAAAGCCCCTATTTCACACTAGTAGAAAGATCAGTCAAATAATGTGTATTTTTACTGCATGTTCACCATACTATAATATACTATGCCTTTCATCACTTCTAGGGTTTTACAGGGGTCATGAATATGTTTTACAGCCTGTGTTCTGTCTTTATTGCATGTCAGTGTTCTGCAAAGTGTGCTGCATTATTCCTCTCTGATATTGCTTGTCCTGGGAGATCCTGGGTATCCTGGGAGTTTGCTGTCTCCAACACCACATAATGCGCAAAGCTTCACCCACTACACAGCCACAAGGGTATAACAAATCCACCCGAAAACATGAAGAATGTTTATCAAATTCATTTTATTAGGATGATTTTAGACAAAACATATGTTTCTCTGAGACAACATAGAAATACATGGCATCAGTAGAGTACTGTCTCAAAAAAAGGACCCATTTGAAATGGTAAAAGGCTGCCCACTCTAGCACAGAAATAACACTGCATCTTATACATTATAAAATAAAAGCAGAGATTTTGACATGTAACAACTTCTGAGTTTTTGGGAAGAATACAGAATTTTGGACATGGAGTCTAGAGGAAGGATCTGCTCGCATGAATGTAGTTTTTATTATACACCTACATAGAGACATATGTGAACACATGCACACACGCACGCACACAGTATGTATACTGTGCACAAACAGGCACACATGTTTTGTGTAAAGTGTCTGAGAAGCTTTTTTTTAGAGGTAACAAATGGATCTGCAGGGTTAACAACTGAATTAATTGACAGCCTGTCTGATTTTACTGTCGGTGCTCAGACAGTCACCAGTGCTGCTTTAGCGCAGGTTTTAGAATACCTGTCATATAAAAAAAGAAGAATATGTCTAATGCTGCAACCACATCCTAAAACTAAATAAAAAAAGTTCTCACTGATTGCTGGATTTTTCCTATTTTACGTGTGGCTCTATTCTGATAACTGCCAGACTGCTGAATATTAACTGGGATGCGACTTTATGGTGAGACATCCTGTCTTAAGAATTCAGAATGCACTTCCCCATGACACCCACTGAAGATAGTACAATGAACACAATACAATGTCAGGATGTCAGTTAGCAGAGATATGCAGTGTTTTTTGGACTGCAGGGGGAACCTTACGGTGAGGACAAGAGTCAAATGGGGTCAAACCAACAAACCAGTGGAATGCCTTGGACTTGTGTTGTGACAGGCACCGTCTACAGTGTGATCTGAAGTACATGAGATTTTTTTTTAAAAAAAAATGAAAATTATACAAAACTAATGTTGTGCATTTGATAAGTGCCTTGATTAGGAATTGTCCCAGTTCTTCAAAGACATGAAAGAACAAATCAGGTTAAGAAATGGAAGAATATTATACAACACTTATAAAAAAAGAAAAAAAAACACATGGTAAAAATGACATATAGACATTACATACAAGTTTACCTCATCATATTGCACAAATACTCAAGTGGCAATTTGTACTGGCCCTCTTTGTTCTCTGCCTCCGTAGAAATACACAAAGGAAATCAGACACAGAGAAAATGTACATGCACAAAAACTGAGTTATAAAAGATGGGGAATATGCTACACAGCTCACATACAATGAGGAGACAGTAAGTTTTACAAATGCAGTTGGTTTGGAACATTTTTGATATTATGTTTGAAGGTGAATAAATTAACAATCCAAATCAGAGAATAACTAACTATTTGGAATGTGTCTATATATTGTATATCATGTAAATAACAACAAGACATGATGTGTTGTGGGGAATATTTTTGAAAGAGGTAATAAAAATATTAAAAACATTTACATTTGTACATTGAAATAAAAAGTGGGTTCACGGATCAACCGTCAATCTATGGTTGTAGCCCTCCTGAAAGTCCCCATCATGCAATTATGCAGCTTATGTCTAGCATTAGCACTGCAGTGGCTGATGCAGCCCATCAGATGTAGAAAGCAGAAGTTAATCATTTTAACGACAAACTAATTGCTCTCAGATGACAGTTTCCACATCATTACAATTATGGGACAAATGAAAATAAAGCCAGGTTTGAATTCTTAAAAAGGTTTTGATGCCATCAACAGTTTGATGACTCATGGTTTGTATTGATTAACGTACAAAGTGCAAATTGGTTGCATTCAGAGCTGACTTAAACGGCAGTTAATGCTCAAAAATTAAATTGTATCTTTACTACCCCCTTTGAGAAATAAGCCTTTAAAGTCTCACTGAGGTGGCGCCTCTTCAACATGTAGGAATGGTTTGTTTGTCAAAGGAAAATCCTGGTGATTCATAACATCCATTAAAGGAATTAAATCATAATCAATCACAAAATAGTGCAGAACATCAGTGGCTGGCTGCATTGTGAATGAAAATAATGAATAAGAGGAAATAAACTTCATGTCATGTCTTAATTTTGTAATGTTAGGTGGAATACATAGATGTACCTGTGTCTAAGAAGTGATGAATAAATCAGCCTGAAAACATTTTAATGCAATACATAAAGGTATTTTTGTGTGTTCGCACAGACAGGAAATTTCTGTTGTAAAATTGTGGTTACAGCAAATTGATTGTAGTGAGTGATTCTATTGAGAATGGATGTTGTGCTAAAGGAAAACTGCTGGAATTCTACCTCAGAGACAGACTATTTTTGGGAAACTCCACCCTGTGGTCATAGCTGGGTGAGTAGTGCAATAGTCCATATCCAGACGTTTAATTTGAAAACTGATGTGCACAGTTTTGGAACTTACTTTTCATGATGTGCACATTACTCAGCTCTGAATGCAGCCATACATATCTGCATGTGGTACTATAGATTTCAAAAGGGATGGTTTCTGAGTTTACATAAAAAAAGATTTTTATTGGGTTATACATTCGCTGATACCTTTGGGCCATAAATAATACTTCAGATTGGCTATGTTGAGTAATTGATAAATGATGTACATTTCTCTGTAACTTCCGATAAACACTCGGGGGGGGGGGGGGAGTTGCCATTAATATAAGGGCTCTGATACACTTATTGGACAGCATAAAAATGGCACCATTACTTTGTTTGTGAGCGACAAGGACCCAGTGGGTCAATAAGAATCACCTAAAGTGACACAGAATAAAAAAAAAATTAAACAGGCAGAAAATAATCAATTCACCAGAGAAATCTAGTTTTAAGTTCAAACTTAGCTCCAGACTTCTAAATAATAGGAGGTAGCTGTTAACCATTAACCTTAAACTCCAATTAAGACAAATAGTCCTTGAAGTGACCATTACATTGATTAGTTTAAGATCTCAATGTGTGGATCTGTTCAGTCTGCAAGATGTTGTTAAAGAAGTTTTTCTGGACCAACCTTCAGATTTTAGTTGCTTAGATGTGAATGCAAAACAGCTTTTCATCTGTTTTTCAAAGTGAGTCTTTTGACTGGTTTGTCTCCTGTCTGACTGTTATTGTGCTGCCATCACACAAGCACAATTCATTCAAAGGAATGCGGTGAATTTCCTGTTAGCTCTTGGGGGATATGGTTTGTTTTTCCTGTTGCTGGGAGCCAATTTTTTTTTCTCTTGCCCTTTTTAACTTCCTGTCTGGGAGCTCGACTTTACAGAGAGGCTGCAAAGGTGAGCATCAGAAGCCAATGATTAGACTTCAGTTAGCCGTCATCCAGGCCTCCCCACCCACGATTACAAACTCCCACATCACATCCATTTCAGACGTGGTATGTCAAAGACATGGCTTGTGCTTTTTTAAATAAGATTTCAAAGAGGGCAGGCGGGAGAGAAATGCTTTTTAAGCATTAAGAGTAAAAAGAAAAAGCACAAAACCCGTATAGGTGACTTTCAAGGGAGATGGTGGCCCTGCTGGTAGGAAATAGCATAATTTCATGCCATGCTGCTGGTCGGTGTGCTTTGGGTGCTTCCGATGCTAGCGTTGGCGCTGCTGTTCTCAGAAGGTGAAGGGTTAGTGGAAACGGGTTGGCGCTTCGCTCCTGAGCAGGGACATCCTGAAGAAAGAAGAGATGAAAGGGAATTAGAACCTGATTAAAAAAGAAAATAACTGTTGAAAAGAAAAGCACAATTCCCTACCTGGAAGACTGGCTGCAGTTGAGCTCATGTCCAATCCAGTTGGGTACCCTGAATTAAGCAGAATGAGACAATTTCAAATTTAGACATAAATGTGTTCATATTAAAATTCAAGCAGAAACACAGGGTCCTGAGTTATGCATTTACCTGTTTTAATTTTGATAAACCACAGTGCTCCAATAAGTAATACTCCAATCAGAAACCCTCCAAATGCAATTCCCAGAACTCCTGGTAGGCCAAAATCAAAGCATGGTGGAGCTGAAACATAAAAAGAAAGACAATGTATGCAAGCTTCAGTAAATCAGAAATGACAGTTACCATTAATTCTAACGCAGGACTTGAAATGACGCAAGCGAACCACGACATGATGGTATATTCCAAGTATTTTTACAAGTGTATAAAACATACTGTATGCTTCACTCAGGTAGCATCAGAAAGCTGAAGGTTTCCAGCAGAAACCTAATTAATCTGATATATTTTTCTGGAAAAGGAAACTCAAAAACATCAAGTTAAAGTTCCATGTGTTTCTTAATGTTCCTCTTCAGAAGAGAATGGCTCAACAGTATCAGTACCACAATGTCTACTTCTACTCCAATCCAGTGTTTTAAAGGATTTGAGTTACAAATTAAAGAAGTACAAGCTTTCAAAAGACCTGTTTAAGAATCATTCCCACTTTCAACTACTCAACTTGAAAATAAATTCAGAACAACTTTGCAGACCATGTGATGGGCTTGTGTCTCCATATTGGCATGAATTACAACTAATAGTTTCTTCACAGGTCAGTTTAAAGTCTTATGGTGTCAGTTCTATGTGGTACTATAAAAGGCTACCATGTACAGCCACTATAAAATCTAGTTGTACTAACAAAAAACATCTTCTGCCTGAAATAAAATCAGAAACGCAGCTCAAGTTTCTTATAATTATTCATCTTGGAGAACTAATCAAAGCACAGTCCATAATTAATCATACAATGATTGATACAACATAAAATAGATTGTCGTCTGTCTTATTTAAATCACATCTTCAGGAAGCCCAAAAAACTTGCCTGTTTCTAAAGCTGCTGTGACGTACCTGAACATAACTGCACACAGAGATGCATTAATTCTGATTCACCAAAGTCACAGTGCTGTGCTTGTTTTTCAGCAGACTTAATTTAGATTTGCTCAAAACATCAACAGACCATTTATCTTATATGCATATGTAAATACCTTCATGTACATGAGGAACAGTTTATGTGCTACATCACAATTATCCCACTTAGACATTATTACACAAACATCTGTTTAGGATTTTGAAAAAGATTTCATCCCAACTAACCCAGGGTTGTCTTTGCAGTATGTCCCAATTAAAATTATTCTATAGAGCTGCTGTTTAGGCACAGTCAAAAGCCTTTTTTCCATAGAATCCTCTGACCTTTATGTCAGATACCACAGTAACTAAAAGCGGGGTAAATTTATGAACTCCCAAAAGCGAATGAAAAGCTCTGTAATGTACGCTGCTATAATTCACCTGTCTGTGAACCCCTAGAGGTAAAATGTAACAAGTACAGCATACTTTAGCAAGATTTGTGCAGAGAATCTGATTTTTACATAAGTTAAATTTGCTCAGAAAAGACCCTGTGTCCTACCTGCTGAATTAAATAAAAATACCAACACCCTTAGAACTAGTGAAGAAGTAACTGTAGTCTGTGCAACTGATTTGTTTTATAGATGTACTATTTTTTAGCACCTTTCAGCAAGAACTATAAACTATCAAAATTATATCATCAACATAAAGTAGTATACTAATAGTACAATCATCTACTTTAACTACCAGCATAAAAAGACATTTGAAAAGTTCAATCATTTACACAAACAGAGAACTCTTCACAGAAAACTGCTAAGGAAGCCTATTAATTTGAACACAGGCAACAAACACTTGGTAAAAAGATTTAATGGCAACATAAAACTTTTCATAAACTCCTAGAAGTTAGCAATCTGTATATTGAAGGTCTCCATTTACTCAGTGAAATGCCTCCTGAAAAATCAATAAAACACACATATACTGCCCATATGTTCTACAAAAAAATATGATTTCTATTCATTATTATGTCATTACTTTTGCAATGTTCAACTTCAACCTAACAGAAATAAAAAAGTGAATATGTGCTCTGTCACTTGCTCCGTTGTAATGCAATGACACAAATTTAAATATACAATCAAGTTTGCCATTTGTGATGTTCTTCGGGGAAGCGCTGTGCTGGCTTGTCCCACACAATGTGCTCCGCGGCTAGGAAAACATTAATAGACAACATAAAACTGGGGGCCAGCGGCTATAAAAAAGTCACTTTCCCTAAAAGCAGCTGCGAAAGGGTAAGAGAACAGGCAAACACTAAAACTCACTCAAGCCTCTGACATAAAGTACTGTGGGACAAGCATACTGTACCAGCCTGGCAAGGCCGTCTCACAGTTATGCTTTAGTCATTTTGGTCCGGCAAGGCCAGGAATGGATTTCCTTGAGACGGACATCTTTCTACAAAGACTACACAATAGATCACCTTAAGCTCTTGCATCATCTGACTGCATAAATATGCCTCTGACTTTTGAGATGTTCTTAAATCCTTGAGAAACTTTCCACCAAACGCAGCTTTAAAATAATTTTGATTTATAACAAGGCTTCAAGTTTGAAAAGTTACAGCTGTGATGTCAACTTTGACTACTTCAGTGTGCTCTGTATTTGACTCCACTCGATATATTCCCAGACTTTTATCAAAATTTGGCCTTTGGAATAAAGAGTGTGACCCTGCGAGGTTGCATACGCACAACTTTGTGTGAAACCGTGTAAGTTGCATTTACTTCTCCCCTTTTGCTGCCTGTAGAGACCCTCCCACAAGTATCCAGAACATTTGGAAGAAACTAATCATCACCTTTGCATGAGATTCTCTCACCTGCCTCTGCGGCCTCCTGCCTGCTGATGGAACATGCTAAGCTACTAAGTGTTCACTTGGCTTCATACAGTACAGCTCTACTGCCCTTATGTGCATTAAATAATGAAAATAAAGAACAGAAGACAGGTTTTTTAGGTCAAACTTGTCACTATTCAAAACATCTTCCTCATTTAAACAATAGTTGTGTGCAGTGCAATTCCATATTTGAACTGAGATGAAATCCTTTCTAATATCAGAATATAGAAGATTTAAACTGAAATATAGCACACATGACTCCATAGGGTTTTAAAAATGTCTGAAATCAAAACTACAGTAAATACTGTCATGATGATATTAACAATAGAACATATTTCCTGATTTAAACATGAATCACAGTACTGAAACAGTGACATCTTGTGGTTGTTTGGATCGACTGCATTCCGAACAGCCAACCCAGTTTGTTGATCTAACAGTGAGGAACATTCCTTGACCCTGAATTGTTCAGAAACATCACAGTGACTTGAGCAGGTTTTTCTCTAGAGACTTTTTCTCTGCAATCAGTTGCTGTGTTCGTTTGTACAAGCGAGGCTCAGACAGCAAAGCTGAATAAACAGAAGCAGGAAGCAGAAGCTCCAGTGCAGGTGGAGAGGAGGAGAGAGACAGCAGGCCTGTGCTGTGAGTCCCTGTAGCCCTCAGTATGAAAACTAGCAAACAGGAAAGATTGATGAATGGGGCCCTCAGAACTGCCCAGTGAAGGTTTGCAACAGAATGCAGTCTGGTAGTCCTGCTGATATACAGTAACCCTTGTCTCCCTGACACTGGCTACTGAACTGAACCCTGTAAACAGACTGATCGAACCAGCATGTTGCTGTAAAACTAGGTCCACTCTTGTGTTTCACTCGATCCTGGTTTCTAATTTTGTAAGTCAAAGAGGAGGACAAACAGGACACAGGAAAGCATGGATGAGTAGTTCAGTCAGCTTCCCCACCACTGATATACCAACCTTTATCTTTCCTTCCTAGAAGGAAAGGCAGCATAAATGAAGCTTAAGGCATAAACAAATCCATTATCAGCATTACAAAGTTCCTCCATTTAATCACCATTTACTTCCTTGTGTCTTTTTTTGTTTTGCTCAAAAATGAAACAATCCCCTAGAAATTAATCATCACACGAAGACTATTCTTTCTTTTAAGAGGGAATCTTTCCTCGTTTGAGTCAACCGTGCTGATTGATCTGACAATAGCACAAGGCGCAGCGCCTGTGTTTGGACAGCAGCACAGTCAGTCAGACCCTTTGGAAACACAAAGGACTTCACCCCCCCGCCCTCCTCCTGCCCGGAGAGCCGCCACTTCTGATTGTGGCTACAAGGTCAGCCTGCAGACCTTCCTAAAGGACGAGGCCCTGCCCCGCAGCCCCTTGCTGGCATCACCGCATATCCTGAGTTCACTGCTATGACAACCGCCTGTGCAGCATTTGTTGTTGCACTGAAAGCAATAATAGGAGTGAAAATTATAGCAGCAAGCAACAACACTCTGACCACGCATCAGCCTGGCAATTAAGTCCTGAAGGCATAAGAGGTAATTTAAAAGTTTGTTTTTTTTTCTTCTGAGACTTCATAGAGTTTATTGTCAAACAATTGCATTTGAAACATCCTCTCAGAAAGGGTTTGTTATAAAATAAAAATTTTAAACTTAAGGCTACCATCGGGATATCTCTTGCCAAAATTTGACAAAGGGTCATTTTTAAGACTGGTGTCAAAAAAATGAACTGATCCACATTTTGGAGTTTAAATTGAACTCACTTGGTGGTTGCAGACATGGCTGAGTCACCTCCAGATTCCTCTTCACTCTTCCTCCATCTCCACATTTCTAGGGAAGAGGTCGAAGAGAACAGTTTGTCAAAACACCCTGAAGGTCAAAATGTCAAGTTCAGCAGGCAGCAAAGTTGTAAAGCAGGTTGCATTTTCTTTACACAGAGAGACCAAGCTGTCAAACATCTTCCAGCTGTAAAATTATTATAACATTATTATTCAAATGACATATCAAAATGGTTGATAAATTCCTACCTCACTGTAGCACAGTTTGACAGAGCATTCGAGGTCCCACGTGGTGGATGTCAGCTCCTGGAGCTGATCTAAAGAGAAGCTGAGTCGAGTGCTGTTGGGACAGGAATTTAAGGAGCAGGCCTCTGAAATGAAGGGCAGCTCTTTCACCACGGGGCAGGAGCCTTTAGAGCGCACAAAGCAGCTGATCACCTTGATAGTCAAGACAATACCCCCCAAAGTGTGGCCAGAAATCTACAGGGAACAGAGAAGAAATAAAATAAACTGTAAGGGAAGGGAAAAAGCAAACATCTATGCTATGAAAACAAAACAATGAAGTGATGCTGAACCAATATGATATATTTAACAATAAACCTTTCAACTGCAGTAGAACAGTCATATTGATCCAGCGTGATGCCAAAGCAGGCAACATAAGAAAAACATTGGATTTAATTTATTTTATTCAGCAAACAAAAGCTGAGCTGAAAAGTAATTTTATCGGATTGATGCAGCATGTATATATAGCATTTAAGTATTGCATATTATCTGTCCTATACTTCGTTATTGTTAAGAAAGAGTTGAGTTAGGGGACATTATATGCAAACCAAAGGGTCAATGGATTCATACCTCTGCATAAATTCTCTTGTCACTCTGAACCTTAGTGTTGGGGTCCAGGGGTGAACGGTAGTCTGGGGAGGTGTAGAGCTGCATCAGCAGGGGCATCTGATGAGGGGAATTAGTCGTAATGGGGTTGACAGTTTCTGGAGTTGCTTCTGTAACTGGAGGAGAAACCCTTATATTACAATCGATCAACAAAAAATAAGCTATTTGCAACAATTTATCTCTTTTAATGTACTTTCATGGATTTCTATTGAAATTCAGGCAGTTGAGCTACTGACAACATAAAAAAAAACCTGCAGAAGGTCATTCAAACTGCAGCATAGCACACTCTGTATGTGTTGCATGATGATTCACTTATTCCTATTAGGACTATTATTACAGCAGCCATTATCCTCTTGATGCCTTTTCTGGCTTTGTGTTACATGCATTATATGTAAATTATGGCATTTTGCAGTATCCAATCGACTGTCTTTGCAGAATATACCCCAAAGTAAAATGAAAAGGTTTCACTTTTGATTGCCTTACCTGCTGGATTGTCTTTTTTCCGAAGAACTAGTAGTATCATGGAATCCTCTGGTCTGATTTCAGTATAACTGGTGAAAGTAGTGACTTTAAAATGATCCAAAGCCTTCCTCTGCACATCCACTGCAATGTCACTTCTCAGTGTAACTGACGGAGGGATTCTGTGTGTGATGGCGGGCAGCAGGATGTCATTGTTAGACTGTAGAAAAAGGGGACAAATTCAAACAAAATCAGTAATAATTTAGTCTTGTGCAAGTACTAACTCAACAATAAGCCCAATTTCACAGGCAGAGGAAAGCTTGCTATGTGTACAAATTTATTTTGGATAATGGTATCTCTTGACCCATGTTGTGCATCAAAGGGTTCACTGAGCTGCATCATGTTGATGACAGCAGCGTAATTACATACAGTGGAGTCTTTGTTGTCTTAGTGAAACATATCCCACATAAGGTCAGTGCTTTATCTACTTCTCAAACTACTGGATTGTATTTGTAAGCTTACACCAAACTTTGTGTGTTGCGGGTTGAGAAAGGTCCACGTGGTGCCTTCAGGGCCCCTCAGGAACACACTGGTCTCCTTTGTGTCCACGCGCAGTGATACATTGCTGCAATAAGAACAACAAAATATCAGAAGAGAAATTTTGCCGACAGCGAGAGCCACACACACAAAAAGATAAAATAAAATAAAAAAAAGTTTTGGATTGTGAATATCAAGGTTTACCGAATGCTGGAACTCTCTGGGATGTTTATGATATGAAGACCAACTGCACCACTGGGGTTCTGTGTTTGCGGGGAGCAGGATTTGAACGAAGGTGCTGCTTCGATCACCATAAAGTGCTTCTCTGATGCGTCTTCCTTTTTGAGCACACAGTTCGGGGAGCCAGGTTTTTTTCCTGCAAAACCACAGACAGCCATTTTCCATCAGTTTTTATTCATTGCTTGGAAAACAAAGTATTACATTACCAGAAAAAATAGAAGTAATAAAATGCTTTATACATGCATAGTATGATAAAATAAAAACAACAATGGCTTCAAAATTTTGCAATTTGTTACAAATGCCTGACTGTTGCAGAGGAGTAGTGGCTCCAATAAGCAATAACTAATTACAATTAAAGCCTATTTTTTTACAGTTTAGTCTGTGAAAGTGGTGTTTGAATAGACTATCCTATTAAATGCGGCTGGTAACAGAACAAACATTTCAGTTTACAGTGTTTTAGTGGCCAACGCTGGGATACTGCAGCCCGGTTTGCAACAGAAAACCAAACTGTGGTCACAGAAACATCATTATCTTTCCTTTCCTGCTATGAAAGCTGCTCCAGGATCAGTCTAATGTGGCTGCACTGTGCTCAGCCTAACAATGGTAGATGGTGGTTTACAGGTGTAACTTGCTGGAATGTTCAAAAAGCTAAGCGCATCTTGAGCTCTGCACATTTTCAACGCTCTTGTGAGAAATGTAGGCGGATATCAGTTTATCACGGCATCATCACAACGGCAGGCGTATAAATTGAAAACATTAGAAAAAAATGCTACTCCCATAGTCCACTGTGATCAAGTTGAGTGTAAGCTGACCGCTGCTGTCACCTTTACATAGAGGATGGGTACGACATCACTCCAGGCCAGTAGCGGCTCATTGCTCAACGCATTTTTTTCTCACGAGCATGACACGAATTCCAAATCACACTGAGACATTCAAGGAACCTGAGGGACATGCACATATTTTCTACTCAGCTGCTCAGTAAGCCTTCAACTTGGCAACATGCTGTTGTGTGTCATTGCAAAGACTTTCCAAACGCCTACGACGAGGCCTACGCAAGTTCACCTAACACCCCGATACAGGCCAAGGGATACAACAAAACAGCGATGGAAAGTGTTCCACAGCTTGAGTAATTATCATGGCCTTGTGCACTATGAGTCAGTTAAAACAGTAGCTGCAACTAAAAATGGGTGGAAAAATGCTTTTTTTTTTTCCCTCACAGAATTTAAATAAGACATTTAAAACTCAACGGGGAAGTTGATCTGTCACCTATTGTACAACCCTGTAGTTGATAGTTGGGAATCAGAAAAAAAAGAGATTGAAACACGATTCCTTGAAAATAATGAAAAACACAAAAGACATAAAAGCAGCCGCCACTCTTTCAGCATCGTCACTCTTAATTTCTTTTTAAACCCGTGTCAGAGCTCTGCTTCAGCTCAGACTGCCTTGAGGAAGCTCTGGCAGGAAATAATTGCGCTTGTGCCGAGCATCCTGCTGCTACTGCTGATGGCAATAACATCCCATAATATTCTTAATGTCCAGACTTTACTCAGCCACGAATGTTCACTTTGAATCATAGTGTTTTTGTGGCTCCATCTTCAGCATCAGTGGCCATTTGTCTGTGGCTTCCCTCTCCAAATGTTCTGTCATATGGAATGACATATTGCCGGCACTGAAAACGTTCATCTGGGTTCCCGGCACTTTACCCAAGCTGAGGATTTTCTCTGACTACTTGAGACTTTACTGTATAGCACATGTCAGCGTACAGGTATTAAGTTTAAAACGCCAGTAGGAGCTGATTGATTGATGACATTCAGTAATAGAAATCCTGTCTGTGAAATTTTAAAACATAAAAATCAAAAAAGCTTTTCGCTGCGCTTCACCGCAGTACAGCGGCTTTTCTGTGATTTCATCAGGAAGGCCTTTTATGCACACTTTAGATAAGAAAAGGTTAAAGATTAACATTATCGAGAGAGCTCTGGAAACAGCACTGCATCCATCCTTGATTACTATACTGCACAACTCTGTCCTGAGTTATGTAAGCTAGAGCGGCCATCATTATTTGGTTCTTTCTGCACCAAACACACAGTTTTAGGCCAAACAAAGACGTAGATAACATATTCTAGATGAAAGCTATTGTGTTGAGATTGATATATTTCACTGAAGGAAAACTGCTGCAAAAACAGAATTCTGTAACAGTCTCCCATGCATCTTTGTTTCATATGTATTGCATGTTACCAAATCTTTTAATTAACCCCATAGAACGTGTCAAATACAAGGTGTTTAGAAGGAGAAATTACATTAAAATACATGTCAGGTCACACAAATAACTCTCACCTTGTGCTCCTGTCCATGTGACTGTTCTTAGATTTCGAATAGTAGTGAATGAAGTCACACCCCCAAACTTCTGCACTGCCCACTTCACCAGCTCTTCATCTTGAGTGGGGAAGTCTTGCCTGTGGACATTGTTGTGATGTTGATTCCCGTGTAGCGTAATTGTGGAGAAATTGTGTATCTGGAAAGTAGAGCCAAAACAATACAGATTAGTGTAATTACACACAACTTCCAGAGAGAAGTGGGAGTCAGAATCAGATCCTACAAGGCATGAGTTTGTTTGTTTGTTAGCTTGTGAAATGATCACAAAGATATGAGTGAGTCAGCTTTCTATGTATTTGTATTTTCCTCGCGTGTGCTTAAATTTTCGGTTTTCTCCTCAACATGTCTGCCCATCCCTCTCATTCTCCTCCACTACTTTTTCTTATCCTCCACCCAACTCTCCCCCTATTCTCTTAGCAGGGCCTTGTTAAAAAGCAATGTTTATTATGGTTAAGTGTCCACGAGCCCAGTTGCACAACCCTGTTGGAGCCAAGGTCTTTCCTTTGCTTCCTGAGTGGGGCCAGGAAATGGGACCTTTTTTAGCTTTGTGCGTCACCACAGTCGGCTGGAATCTGGCTCCATACAAGGTATAAATATATACATCCATCCCATCGACTAGACACTGCTGTTTCCTTGTCTGGGGCCAATGGGAAATAATGGAGTTTACATTAAGCTTTACATGAATAAAAAGGCAGAGGAATAGAGAGGCGGGAGGGTTAGATGTATGTAAAAATGTGCTTAATAAATAATACATTTTGGAAAAAAAAAGGAAACATGTGCTCCAGTTTTATCTTAGCTTCAATCTGTAATGTTTTTTTTTTAATCTATGCTGATTTGTTCCTCTCTCCTTCAGTGCTACAAAGGCTGAGGAGGGAAACAAAGTGCTGTGCAAGTACTGCACCTCTTCATATTGTAGCCACTTATGCCCACTGATGCTCAAGAACAGCTTGCTTCGCTAAAAGAGACAACACTTCACCGCAACAGTGAGATTTGAAAAAGAATATTTTTTAGAAAACTTGAATTTCTAGAAAACTAAAAATAACAATAATGAAAATGAGTTGAATATATTGGCTCACAGCATTGTATTTGTCCTGATGTGAACCCATAATAGTCGACCAAATGTTGTCTATGAGTTGAGTCTTAGTGGACTAAGTGGTGATATTTTGACAGGGAAACGGACAGGAAGGTAAAATGTAAACTTTGTAGGTAAATATGTGCGTAGTATTTTCCAGCCCATGGCTTTTCTTATCATTTGAATTAGTTAGTAGCCAAATGGTTGCCACTTATCATGGCCGTTTTCGCTAATGGTACACAGCCTAGATATGTAACATTAGGGAAAATGTATCTATTCATAAAATATTCAGAATCACTACCACTTTTGCTGGTGTCTGCAGCTAAATTGATCCATATGTGCATCAAATTTTGAATTTAAAGGCCCATTATGACAGTTTTGCATTTACACGTTATGTAATTTTCGTATTTTATAACCTTCTTTCTCAGCCCTGGGGTTCATTATCTGCTGCCCCCAGAAATTATATATTGAACTAATTACTTGAACTAGCGACTACTTTTTTTTTTACTCTGGAAATCTTTGGTCAGAGGAAGCCCTAGCTTCTTGTGGTTTGTTTTATAGCTTCTTGTTAACCACATTACTGCAACTACTACGCAGACTGATATTTGGACCAGGCTATAACTTTTATACATTGCACGGTGTTTCATCAGAGAGAGGTGAAAATGAAGAAAAGTGATAACCAGGGATTTCTGTAACTTAACCCAATAACAATTATCAAGGTTAAGTGTTGTTTTAACAAAACTCCTGTCCTTTTGCGTGACTGATTGTGTGTATATCGTTGTATCACAAAGCAAAGCAGAAAAAAAAATTGTAAGCAAAGTAAGCCCAAGGGAGTCATCAGGCGTTCTGCATGAATGTTTGATTGACGCAATATCAAAAATAGTATGAAGGGAAACGACAAAACCCAAAAGGAAGGCCATGACAGAAACCGGCAGACGGGAAAGACCACAAAAACAGGATAGGAAAAAAAAAATGGAAATAACAGACGTAATCACTTCAATGATTACAAAAGAATTTAACTCACTTTTGTGTTTGCGAAATCAGTTTGATATTCTGCAGGCTTCCACTCATAATCAGGGAACCTTACTTTTGAGAGAAAACAGAATCTCCTCCCACTTGGGATTACAGAAATTTCTGATTTCTGTCTTCTTTCCTATCAGTCACTGCAACAGTGATAGGTACAAATGTTTTTCTCCTCTTGTCACCTCATGGATAACCTTCCACAAAAGCTGATTTACTCAAAAATTCAAAACATATTAGATGTCTGTCACTATTAGACAGATATAACAATGCATGCAACTAACAAACTGCTAAAATTTAATGCTCCCAAGACAAATATGTCGCTGCCCCCATGTTTATTTTAAACAACTCTGAGTATTCAAGTCAGCTTTGGGAGGCCAACAAGAGTCACACTCTCAGTGACACAGAGTCAAGCTGTCAAGCTGGTGACGTATTTTCCTAGATAATGAACAGATGCTGATTCTCTTACGCTGCAATCTGCAGTAAAACACTGTTATTCCCCGATGATACAGCTCATCCCACAAAAACATCCTGCAGTCACAGGCAACGTTGTCGAGGCTCACAACAGGACATGATACAGGATGTGGTGCGACACTGCTGTCAGCATATCACTAACTGTTGTTATTCCTGTAAATGTTTCATCACTGTCACTGGTCAGCCGTGATTTCATTTCATCTATTCATTTTTTTGTTTTCTTGGGTATTTTTTCAGATGTTGTCTATGTGTGCAAAGACGTGACAGCCAAAACTGTTAACATTGTTCACGTAGATCAAGGATTTTAAAATACACAAAGACAAATAACAGGAGAGGACAAACAGTTAACCTTACGTTATATAAAAGACTCCATTTTATTATTATTATTTAAAATGTTGCTCTTTGGCATCACTGGCAAACCTTAATTTTTTCTAAAATAAAACTTTTTTGCATATGATTCAAGGTTGCAATTGCTTTAAATCAGATGACACAATGTTTACTGTGATTCTTTTGAATCTCAATTCATACTCTGTCATAGCATGAACTAACAGGTTAAAAAACTGTATTCATCAGCCTGACGGAACACTAAATACTCCAGTAATTTATATAAAAACATTTGAAAGCAAAATATGTAATATGAAGCTGACTCAATGGTGCAACAAAACAGCACATTTTTGCTTTGGAAATTCGGAGTAGTGATGAGTTTATGTAAGATTTGTATTAAAAGAGACAAGATCTTTAATACCAGGAGATGAATAAAGGTTTAAAAATTGGTTTAATCCAAATTGTAGTAACTTTCCAAGAGGGTTTGAGTCCTTGACCAAACTGAAATTCTTTTCATTTAGAAATGATTTGTTTAATCACTGACATATTTGGACATAAAAGTTCAGATTTACGTAACATCGTTTATTTGAACATTTTGGTCCTGATTATTAACTTTAATTTTTACTTTTTTCAAATTAACTGCAGCAACATTTTTGTCCTCATAACAGCATTATACCTCAATTAAAACAAGCAGCTGAATAAAACCTCCGTGGCCTTCCTGAGGGTCAGTTCACAGATATAATCTGAGAACGGTGTATAAAAGTCAGAATCTCCAATTTCATTGGAACATTAATTTTACAGCCAATGCCATCAGCCCCTCTCATTACTGGCCACTCTAAAACATCTCTTACCAATTTTATAGAGTAGATAGTAAAAAAAACTAAAACATAAACTGCCTCTTGCAGAGAAGCCATTGGGGAATAGCCACAGAAAATCAACACGGTTCACTGTTTGTCTCTGAACAGGCCCAGAGAGCTGCACAGCTGTGTCAGTTTGACTGTGTGTAAAACAGCTGGCGCTAAACAGGAGCTAAGTGCATCTGGAGAAATCTGAAAATTATACAATTCTGGGAAACTAACTACTTATACTGGTGCTCTCCAAGCTCAATAGTTTGTCTAATATTACATAAATAGACTGTTTAACAACCTCTTACGGCACTAGCAAGTTGAGAAATGTAGTCAAGAGTGTATATGGAAGCATAAAACAGAAACAAATGAGCTGAAGTTAGCTTTTTATATGCTTTGCACACATCTACCCATTATGCACGTAGAAAACCAGGTGGGAGCACAGCCTGAAAGTCTATACAGAAAAAACAGAGACATCACTTACATAAATGTGAACTTCGGCGTTGAGGTTGTGCAGACCGTAAACCATGTCTGCTGATGTGAGGATAAGGTTCATTGGTTTTGCATTGGTCATCTCGAGAGAGAACATTTTGCCATTCTAGGAGGAAAACAAAAAAACAGAAAGGTTACTCATAATGCTGCCTAACATTAGAATAAAAATGCTAAATACCAATTCAGGTACTTTTAAAGATATATTTACTCCAAAGTCTACATTTACATATTCATGCTGTCCATTATTCAAGTGCAAATTCAGCTCTGCTTCAGCAAGTTCACAACTTCTGTCTGAAAGTCAAAGAGTTTGTGATAGTGTCGAAGACAGTCTGGAGAGGATGTGAATCTCCAGGTGGAACTTTGGGACTGATTAAGAGGACAAAGCAATCAAGTGTTATAAATATTCACTCACACTGTAAAGCCATATGGGAGCTACGGTGCCGTCTATAATAAGCTTTCTGGTAAGTGTACCGTACTGAGTCTACGCTGTGGAAAACAAACAAAGCAGTAAAATATTTAAAAAAGGAAAAAAAATCAAACAATGCATCTGGCTGCTATTGCATTATTTTTCACTGCGTTATCATGTAGCACAGTGTGAGGAGAAAACAGCTATCATAAATCCTTCTTTGGGATTATTAAATGTAGAGTCGAAAAACATCCAGTGATGAAGTGAAGAGGAATAACCTTTATGGCAGGCAAAATTAAAATGTAATATTTTGCTGTGATTCATACTTTACTGCCAAGATTAAAAATTTAAAATGTCATGAATACGGGATTTAAGATTTCGGCACTTTATAAGATGTGACATCAAGTATGACACGTCTAGAGACTCCATCTATCACAAATAGAGTTAACAAAATGACACAGTAATTATCATGACCTTTTTGCACAGAATCAAAATCTGTCAGTATTCTAACTTTGAGACAGTTTTCTCCAAAGCTACTCGCCAATTTGCAATCCTCCCCATCTGCCATTAAATTAACAGACCTTAGGTTGACAGGGTAGGCAGACATTTTGCTTGCAGCACCGGGTTTAAAAATAGTTCCAACTGCAGTTTTAATTCTGCACAAGTTTCATTCAGTTTCTGTCCCACTGTGGAAAAAAAGTATGTGGCAATTCTCCTTGTTTTTGCAACTATGAAATGTCAACACATACGTCTCTCTTGAGAAAGCTGTGCCAGTCATTTGAGGAGGGCTCATAGACAGACACTAGGGAGGCAGTCTTTGCTGTCTCATATAGACACACACATTAATGAGGTAATGCAGCCTGGCTAGATTATTACATCTCTATGCAGTTCAAGGCGAAAATAGTGTCGAGAGCAAATGAAAATCTGAGCAGAGTCAGCGATACCAAGCCAGTGCACGTTTTGTCAAATTCAGCAAAGATCTCTTCACAGTCCGCTAGCTGTCAAATCTGTAAAATAAGAATCCAGTGTTTGTACGCAGCAGCAGCTATGTAAGAATGAAACGAAGTGCCCCGATCCACTCAATAGTATTCCAACGTGTCTTTGTGCACTTTTGTGTGAGAATGGTGCTAAATCTGCTATCTAATTATGGCGGCTAAACACCAACAGCCTTTCTTCAGAATTTCTACCTTTATTTATTTATCTGATGTAAAATGAGCTGCATTTCTAATTCATGCTGTACATCTTTGTATCATTAAGACTATGAGGAAGATCGCATAGAGAAACCAACTCAGAACTGCTTCAGAAAGCATCATTTTAATTACTATTTCATGTATTTCTTATAAATTGTCCCACATATAGCTAACCTTGGTGGTTGTTACACAGTGCACTGTATATAAAAGCCTATTAACATAATTTAGCACATAATGTAATATCTCATTAACCGTATTCTGCCCATTGTAACACAATGCTGATGTGATTCGCTAATCACCACCACAGTCACTCGATGAATCACCCTTAATTACTATGCTCCACATGCGCATGGGGTAAAGCTGGTACTGCTGAGTTTTATGGATGTAAGTGGTGGTGAGTAAACCTTTTCACTGTGGAATAATAAGTCTGAGTGTAGAGACACTTTTTTTTCCAAGACTGACTTAATTCCAATAAATCCTGGTTCTAATTACTTTTACTTCTGTAATAGCCTCGAGATAATTGAGTTTAGAAAAGTGAAAGAGTCATGGATTTGCAATCAGTTCAATTTTATGACTCAATGCATTAGAAATGAACAACAGCTTGGGAAAAAAAAAACTTGGAAATGTTGTTCCTTGTGAGGCTTTTGTTGCAAGTTAACATTCATAAATACAAATTTCTGCTTTCATCCTTCTGTGGCGCCTTTTGACACCAAATGCTTTATTCTGTTTTATCATGTTTATTTGAAGTTAGATTGTTTTCAGACTGGGCCTGCTGGCGAGACAATGAGCATGCTGGGGAAACAGTGTGAATCCCTAATATTACATTCATTTACTTGCTACCTGAAGTTGCCAGAGCGTGATCCAAGAGAATTGTGATGAGCTCAGGCCTGAGCTATGGAAATTTTCAGGCTCGTACAGAGCAAATTAGGTCTAAGGAGACCATGGACAAATTGCCTGTGAGCCAAACACAGATGCATCTGAAAGAGAGGCTTGCATGCCAAGTGCAATGGATGGAGGGATTTGTCATCACACACACACTCACTGACACAGACTGTCATCAGTGTCTGGTACATAGTAGGCTTTGCATAATGACTTCTGCACCTCATGAATGTGTTCAGTTCCCTTCTTCAGGAAAAATGGCTAAAGGACGCATTGCAGTCCCAGGTAAAAAGATGGTGGCATTTGTTACTGAACGGACCAGTGGTCAGGATCACTTGTAAAAGTGACATGAGCATTATAATAATAACTTGGCACAAGAACCCTCAGGGAATACGATGCATAAAGCAGCTGTATATTCAAGCGACTCTGCTCTGTCTGTCATAAAATCACATCTATATTTATTGCATTATTTGATGTAAAGATGGAACCTATCCTACATTAATTAGTTGGGGTGTTTAGAATTCTTGTGACAACACGGAAGAAAAGAATGCAACTGGGAAAGAAAAAAGGGGTGTAAAATAATACCACAAACAAGAACAAAAGAAAGAAAAGGAAGAAGGAAAGGGTGTTGAAAAATAATGGGCTGGCAGATTACCCTGCAGTGAAATACAAGTTGTCTAGAGGAATGGAGAAGGTGACCATAAAATTTGAGATAGTGCTGTATATGTTTTCCATGTAAACTCTGCCAATGCAAGTATAATGTGGGTGATACTGCAAATATGGCAAAGAGGGCCACAGGCAATCACAATTTTATAATGCACTTGCTTTCCATTTTCTCTGCAAAATATTGTTTTTTTTATGAAAATCTAATTTGGATAGATCGCCCAGGAAATAGACCAAACATATGAAGGTCAGAGTTATTATTATAACATGAGTCTCCACTTGTGACGAATCTGTGAAACAGCACCTTCCCAGAACTAGCGCTGGGTTTTTACCTCAGTAGCGGCGCATGTACATACAGTAAATGCATGAATGGCATTTCCTGCTGAGCTCATTGTGTCTCATACAGAGATAACTCACTGGCGTTTTCCTAAAATACTCCTTTCTAATGAGCTTCATTGTCTCCGCTTCATCCTTTTGTGACTTTCATTTGTTTTATTCTGAACTCTGACCCTGATCACTCACCTTCGCTTCTTTTGTTCCTACGCTTTCAAGATACAATTGTTTTCCTTTTCAGGGTTTTTTCTTTTTTTCTCTTTTTTCTCGAGAGCATTTTTTGAAGGGCCTTTGCTGATGCAGTTTCCAGTTATTCTTTTGGCTCTCTCCCTTAACTTGAATTGGCTCCGCTGGTCTAGTCTCGGCCTCGTGCCAAGACCCTGACTACCCAAGCCAGTGTGTGACATCAATGGGCCCCGAACATGCAGCTCCTCCCTATGAATTCTCCTGGCCTGTGCAGCCCCTTGATGTTTCCTCTATAATTCTCTGTGCGGTCAAACTGTGAGAGTCAACTGTCCCTGGCAGGTTGTAAATCAGTGTGAAAATAAAGGGATGGGGAAGAAGGTGATAAGAAAATTTAAAGGACAAAGAAAGGGGAGGCAAGAGCAAGCCTCCCTTCTGACTGGACAGTTTGGCAAGAGATGAATACGTTCCCTTTCCTAAGTGCTTGCAAGATTTTCTTTTTCTCTAAACAGACAGTCAAGAACAGATAAGGAGGTCTGTGCTAAGAGATCGTGTGCCCACTTTCTTCTTTTCGTTTGATATGATAAAACATCCACTCATAGTCCCACAAGAGAACAGGATATGCTAATTCTGCACAATGTCCATTGCATCACACAGATCCCAAGCCAAATTCCTTTTGTGAACTCCCACGAACCCCACACAGAGTTCAATTATTGTATAAGAAAACTTGCACAATTTTATCTATAAACCGTAGTTAACTTCTTGCAGTGGAAATTTCTTTTTCTCCCACAGGTCATAATGTGACTGGTTTTACTCATCAGGCCTAATAAAATGACGCAGAGCACTGATTCCTTCCTAATACGATTTAAATCTGTTTCGACATAAAACTGCATTTTTGTCTGATTTACAGTCCATTAAATGCGACTAAAGACTTGGCAAAGGAGTTCTGCAACGTCTATGCCAGTAAGCCGGTCTCTGAGGCAAAGAAAATGATCTGCTTGCACAACGGCAGCACTGTTACTTAAAACAAAACTGAAAGTCAAGAAATACAACTCACAGCTACAGACCTGGGCTTCTGTGAGGCCCACCAGATTCACTGCTAAGACACCTTTGCTAATGTGTCTTTGTGTGGCATGAAATTTAAAGCAGATATCTATAAACATCATAATTAGTCTATTTAGCTTACTGGTGAAGGTTTCTCTCAGAGAAAATAAAAAAAATTACAGGATTCACTGCAGCTTTCCAAGAAGCTGCTGAAGGAAAAGACCTTGGGCGCGTTTATTCATTCATGACGCATGGGCAGGCAGGCTTTGTATTGCACCATCCTGTAATAATGTCTGACAGCACATATCTGCTTTACCTCCTCAGATTCTCTCTGAAACGAGGAAGAATGACCAATAGAGTCAAATATATAAAAGAGATAATCAATAAGCAGTGGTTACCTAGCAAAAGTTGTATGAAAGCACTACACAAAGGACTAAGTGAGAACAAACAGAAGCAGCAAACAAACAGAGCAAACTGATAACGAAATGACTAATGTGAGCTGACCGACAATGTTGGACAGTGAAAAATAGGGTCTGGCACAGCAATAACAACATATAGATTAAAAGTTTTCTCAAGTTATTTTTCGGTGTCATTCCCTAAAGCTTAAAGTTTGAAAATCAAAATGACCCAATACACTATCTGCAATTACAGTATGTTTTGTTTAGCTGGAAAAAAAAAGAAATCTTTGAGCATAGCCAAATTTGCAAAACTGGGCTGTTAAAAGGAAAAAGAGAAAAAGTGACATGTAGAGAAATTCCATCTTCCTGTCATGTCTGGCATCTGTTAATGGGTAGCTAGTTATCTGGCTGATAAAATTGGACAAGCAGTGTGTGTGTGGGAAGATGCCTCTTGGGGTTCTTTTTATTTCAGTGCCAGGGTTAGTTTGAGCACAATGTACAGTACAGTGAACTGTATAATGGCAAAAACATAATCCATATTTGTCAGTTTCACAATTCTTCCTTCTTGCCTCTTCTGCCTGTAGTATATCTGATGATCTTCAGGGGCTAATGTCTTGTTAAGGCGTTCTTAGTCTGCCATTTTTCATCAGTGTTGAGTTTGCTCCTCATTTCAAATCAACCTCAGTAAAATCAAAGCACAGCGCAGTCAGTCTCTGCAAGGTCGTCCACATTGTCTTGGTGTTTCAGCCTTTTTCAAAGCAGACACTATGACTTGTCATACTAGGAAAAGAACAGGTTTAACAAATAACTAAACAATAACTCAATTCTATTCCCAGTAAGTGGGACAGCGAGCCTTAATGGGACTTAGTCATCATTCATTTTATTAGGCACATCTGAGCTTTTCCCACTGAGACATGTTAAAATGTCCTTTGTGAAAAATGTCTGTTCTGTTCTACCTATTCTTGTTCTGCCAACCATCTGCCTATCTTAAAAGAATAGTGAAACGTTTTGGAAAGTACACTTAAAACCTTACACTCACAACCTAATGACAAGATGGATTGGAACACAATCCATCTAGTCTAGTTAAAAATGCCACACGCATCAAAGATAAATCAATGGAGAAGAGTGTATTTCCTGCGGTTCTGAAAACTCCTCTTGTAGCTCTACTACACACAATCAGTGACCATCTGGACATAAGCAACTATCAGTATACTCCTTGTTGTTTACAAAGGTTACACAATTAGTATTTGTTGAACAACTTGTAGAACATGAAAACATCTACTCCACTCTATGCACTGATAGGATTTGCAGTAAACCGGTCTACTAAAACAGCATTCCTCAAAGTCACCTCGGGTAATTTAGATAAAGAGGGGGAAGCTGTGATTATAAACCCACTGAAGACTTTTAACACTGGTAATCATTCAATTTTTCTTTCTAAGCTCGAAAATACAGTCTATCGAAACCGTAAATTGGATAAAATCACGTCTATGACATTGCATCTTCTGCGTACAGGGAAATAATATATTGTCACTGACAACAACCTGCACTATGGGAGTACCACAGGGCTCTGTACTAGGGCCATTGCTATTTAGTTTGTGCATTAGTGAACTCCCAATGTGCAGTGGTGTCCAACGTATGATGTATGCAGATGACACAATCATATACAATCATAGGTGAGGCAATTACAAAGTGTCTCAAATACTGACTTTAATAGTAAAAAAAATATGTAGCTGATGATACATAAAATAGATAAAACATACAGTGACATATAACATTGATTACCTGAGAAAAAACTGAAATCCATGTTTTGTGAATAGACAAACTTATAAGAAGTCTCAGACAACAAGTCCTGTAACCTGTTTGATCACGTCACGAACAAAGTTTTGGATAAGAAGCAATAACAGTATCATAACCATGATGCAATTAGTGAACATCCTAATGACATATTGAACTTTGAGAATTTACTTCTGGGTTTTCAGATATTCATCTGGTGTTCAATACTGCACCTTAGAAAGCTTTGCAAAAGTTTTCTCAGAGCAAATGATCAGAGCTTCAAGGTCAACTGCTGGAGGCGAGGGCAGAATCCTAAAAGATGCTCTGCCTTTGCATAATCTGCCTTTTCATTTATTGCCATTAAGGAATAGAACAAGCTCCCTCACACTTTGAAAACATGTAGATCTGTACTTTTATTCCCTTTCTACCAAAAATAATTGGATTTTAGGAAGCCAGTCATGTGGGGGTTTTATAAGGGGGTTCTTCTAATTCTAGGAGCTTCTTCTAAAAGTTGTCACTTTGTCTTTACCATTGTTCTTCAAAGGCAATTTTGTCAGCCTCCACAGTTGACTTTATTCAAATTTAATGCTGTTCTAGTCTATATACAACCAGACAACCTCCAACTGTGTAAATAAGGGGAAAATTAAATTCAGCATTTTGCTCCAAATTCATTCCCTCTGTTTATAACAATGAATGACATATTTCATTATCAGAAAGGTGTGACATGCAAGGTAAACATGGGTGCACTACTTCTTTCTTTTCAGCATGACAGGACTTGACGAACTGTCTCATCAATTTAAAAGAATGATTAATGAGCAGATAACAGGCCCATGTCACACAATGGCATATTGGATGAACAACATCTAAGCTGTGTTTGACACAATGCAGTAGCTTTGATAGTGAAACATTTTAACTTTCCTCATTGTGTTGCGGGTTATCATTGTATTTCTAATCTTATTTACTGGGAATATTTCAGTATCTGGCTGAATTTTATTGCTATTATACAAGACATGTAAGTTGCAAGCAAGACCAGCTTAGCAGATTACATTTTACCCCCTGCCATGCAGATGTTTCACTTGTTCACACTTGTGCAATTAGTGTATCAGCATCTCATTTGTGTAACCTTGACATGCTTACCGCGGTGGTAAAGTTCAGGTTAAGGATGTGGACCTCTGCCTGGTCGGCTCCAACAAAGTTGGTCCAGCAGCCAATTAGCATCTCATGCACGTACACCCATGGGTTGTCATTATCCTCCTTCGGATCACATGTCTGACTTGAGGCTGAAAGTACAAATGGTTAAGCAAAGTCAGCAGTGCATAATCAAGTTACAGTAAATCATTTCTTGCCTCCAACATTCATACAGAGCTCCCTGTATTCCAAGTGTCAAATGTCAACGATTGCAACATTTTGACTCTATCCATAACAATCCTGTCATATTTTGACAGGAGCAGCCCATGAGTGAAAAGCTGTATGTGTGAAAGCCAAAAAGCTATTATTTAACAGACAGATAAACCCAGCAAAGTTACAGATTCCTTGTCTGCACAGGGCTAAATTTGTTATTAATCATTCTGAAAGCTTTTTCCCTGGTCTCAGAGTATGGATGTTAAACGTGTGGGTAGGACTACATTGTTTAAAAACAGATCCGCCGGTTCACGTTTATCAGACATGTCAGGACTCCGGGCTGCAGTCATCCATCAAGCCTGCTCACTCTGCACTCTGCTTTGAGCCTGCTGTTTAACCTGGAGATCCACGTCTCTGAAGGCTGAATTAATCGAGCTGAGGTGTACGGTCATGGGTGAGGTTGGGTATAAATGCCTGGTGTCTGACCTGAGGTATGTGTGTGTGTCCCATTGTGTTAGAGTGAATTTGTGCGCACGTGCGCAGAGTGTGGAAGAGAGGTCAGATGTGTTTTCTAACTCAGTCAGGGATCTGTTTGCTGGTCCACTTCTCACCTTTTGCTGACTAGAGATGAACAAGTCATTATGGGAGTTCTGAGCCAGTCACATCCATCATAGTCTCACTCTCACTCTCATATTCTCTAGAGCTGAAATAGTACTGTGTAGAATAGTCTAACTGCACCTCTTTATCATTCTACCACAGTCATCCTGGGTAGTGCTAAGCAATGGTGTCCCCTCAAAACAGTGATGGAGGGATTGTTTTGGAGGAACATTTGCATTCAGAGAGGTAAACACTGTTCAATGAAAAAAAGAAAGGCTACACAAGGCTACACTATTGCTCAATCCATACCTTCATCAAAACTTAAAATTTTAAGGGTGTAATTAGCTAGCCAGGATATTGTTGTTGCGATTTCCAAAGTGAAGTGAATTTCGGAAAACGCTAGCACATACGTTTTAAAATGCACAACCACTGGCAGGTTTTTACCTGCGATCTGCATCCCGTGAGTCGGATTACAGCCACCATGGTTGATATAGTCTGTGGTCTGGATTTACTTCTCAGGATAAAGCCCACCACCAAGACGAATATAAGCAATATACGCAAAAGCATCCACTGTGCATGCCTCAATCATTCCAAAAATTGCTGGTGTTGAAGCATATAAGCAAGTGTGATAGCATAACAGAAACAACTAATTTTGTAGGCAAATGCTGCATGACATACTGCTCCGCTGACTTTTACGATGTATTTGGTCTGTTTACCCAACAGGCCGCCATCCATCAGAGAGAGGAGTTGGAGTGGAGCAAAGCAAGTGAGATGAGATAGAGAGAGGAGCAGGGAGGAAGGGGTTAATGTGAGAGATAGAAAGGTCAACCGGATGTGCCTCATTTAGAAGCGGAACTAATCAAAGGCCTTGGTTAAGTCAATGTCATTACTCCCAGTGGGGGAGAGTGGACAGAAGTAGAGATAAAAATGGGATGGAAAGTGATGAATGCAGTGAACAACAGGAGTTAGAGGGAGCTAAAACATGTTACATAACCAGCTCTTTCTCTTGTTTGTGTGGTACCCACAATGAGACCCCGTTGGTTCTGTATCACGGACTCTTAGTCATTTGTTCAGCTAATTTATTTGTTCATAACATCTATGAGCCACAATGTCACTGATGAAAAGAGAGGTGCTTTACACCTGAGTACAGTTACATCATTTTTACAATTTCTTTGTCGCACACAACTTACCAGACGCTACTTATGAGAATGTTGGAAATAATAGATCTTTTGTATGTGTCCTAGTACATTTTCCCCCCTTTTAAAGGAAGTAATACAGCTCATTTTTTGGTCAAATTAAAGATGTGGCATTAATTAAAAGATTGAGGGAGGGCTGTATCATTTGTGGAACAACATCTTCACTGTTCCTTCGTCTGCTCAATGTTTAGCTGCAGCTTCTTATGCAAATCAGGATGGAGATCCTTCCATTAACTCCTTTGCCTTCTGTCTTTCCCCCTCTCGCCCCTGAGGTCAAGGCTGGCTTCCTGTTATTCTGGCTCTTGTGTTAATGGGTGTTGCTCAATATCAACATCCATAAAGTTATTTGTCTCTTGTTCTGCTGTGACAGAGTCAACAGCGCATGACTGTCGCCCAGGAGGTCTTGGTATAAATCACACTGACTGCGTAAGAATGTGCACGCGTATGTGTGAGTATGTTTGTGTGTGTGCACATGCACGTGTCACTATTCTCCTTTTTTACGAGTCAACGTAGGACATGAAGAACATTCATTTTGCCCTCTTGACCCCGGAAATGCCAATGGCCTCACTAAGCGGTTTGCTGGTAAATGAGGTATAGAAGAACCATTCCATTCCCTGTCCTCTTTATCTGCTTACATCAGTCCCCCCATTTCCCATTCCATGAGAAGACATGTTTATGGATGGTGGTGATTTTCTATTAAGATGTTAGGTATCAGGGGTAAATGTGAATAGAAGCCATTAACAAGGAAAGAAAATGGGTTCACTACAAGAAGCAAGATTTGATCTTGAAGTTCTTTTTCTTAATTCAAATTCCTTTTCAGTTGTCACAGCCAATTACCCCATTATCAACACAGACTTGAAGGCACTTCTATTTACTAAACACAATCAAAGCAAACTGATCAAAAGCTTATGAAATTAAGACCAAGGAACATGCAGCCAAGATCAATAATGGTAATTTTGCAGTTAATAAAAAGCCTTTGGAGAAAGTACAATTTTGTGGATTGAGCCTAAATTTACAAATAATGAACAATATACTGTATGATACAATTGTTTGAGGCAGCCTGGGGTCATAAATAACAAGGAGAACAAAAAATTCCATCTGGTCTCTTCCCATGTCCACTTTCTGTCTGCTCTTGGTTTCCTAACCTCTGGGCATTCCAGAAGAAGATAGGAGTCTGGCTCCCCAAACGACAGACATCCGTTTTCCACGTGTTCAATTGTGCATAGTACCATTAAGCCAGCGTGCCAGCTGTGGCCATTTTAGGACATCTCAGGATCAGCGTGACACTAGCTGTGTTCTGCTTCATTCAGTTCATCGGCCCGCTTTGTTGTGTTTAGCTCAACATGCTGTATTTCATGTTGATGGGCTTTGTCGGGCTCAGCAGCAGGTAGGTTAGCTCAGGTTAACTTTATGCAATACGTCATCATGCTATCATTAGCATTTCAGCGACAGTGTCAACTATGTGCAGCAGATTCCAGCTGAGTTTGATTGATGTGGAGGTAAGTTTAACAAAGCAGAGCTCAGACTTCAATAGTGCAGTCCAGTCTAGATTATAGCCTGAGATGTACGTGACATCTTATCATTGCTGTATTAACAATGTTAATTTCCATATTTTATAGACTACAGTTATTCTGACCAACGACGCCCCACTAACTGTGTCCACGTGTGCATCCAAGTGTTACCTCCATTGTTTCCCCATTTAAATTAAAACACTTCATAAAAATGTAATTAATTCAGGATGCCAACCTGAACCTCCTCAGTGAAGTTTCACTATCCAGCAGAGGCCCACGTAATTATGAAGAGTGCACTGTAGCTGAACTGAGGCCAGTGGCTCTGCTTGGGTATTACGGGAGACATTGAGGTGATTCATCATTACCGAGAGTCAAAGTTGCCCTACACACCGCTGATATCTCAAATTTGAAACAGTTTGAACTCAGAAGTGTTAAAACCGTGACTGCAACTTGCTAATGGGAGCACATGCACCACGCCCCAGTATGCAAACCTTCTCTACAAGTCTTTAGAAGTCATAAAAGACAGACTGATTATAACTAAATACAGAAAGGTGAGTGAATCAAACAGCATTAAATTGCTACAAACACTCTAGGAAATATGTTTGGATAATTGGGGCACTAATGGCGGTATTACCTAGGCTAAAAAGGCAATATAGGGAATGTAAGCAGTCCCATGAGCATTATTTTATGTGAACAGCCCATAATACAACTCTATTGGTATCGGAAAGCTGTAAGTCAAAAACTTGAAGTGGTGGGGAGTGAAAGAAGGTTAGGACTACAACTGTAATAGGTACCAAAATTTCATCACTATCCATCTCATCAGTTATTCTCACACGAAAATCAGTTTTATTGTTGTTATTCCAATGATGATTCCTCTGCCCTGCTTTGATTTGTCCTTAGCCAATCATCATTTCAGTATGGTCAAGTGTATTTCGGTAAAAATGCTTTGCTTGCATCATGTGTCCTGGAAAATGGTGAACTGCGGTTCCTGAAAGTCCATTAGTGAAAAGAAAAGCAGAACCTGCATATAGAAGAACAGTTCAGTTTTCAATTGACTTCCTCTTTTCAACATACTCTGGAGTGTCAGCATTTCGTTGGTCGGCAGAAACAAAAATCACTAACTAAATTTAAAACTGACAGAAATGCATTAGGAAGATTGAAGGCCCACCCACATCAAATGCAACTTCATGGAAAATGGCATCTCTTTAATTAACTTTTTAAGAAGTCAACTTATTAAGAAATGTGATTTGACAGATTCAGACGCTTTCTGTTTTGCAGATATTGATGTGATTTGCTGAGGTTTGTGTACCACATTAATGGTGTTTTCCAAGTGCAGCGTGAGTGAGAATGGTTAATATATGCAAAAAATAGTCATTAGCATGTATCAATATAGATATATGTGATTTGTGAAATTCTGATAAATTTACTTGTATGACAGGGTCAACTGCCCATAAATTAAGATTCAAAAGCCTGAGTCTGTCTGTGTGCAACACTGTTGCCTCAACAACCATACAGCGCAGAGTATTGACAGCCAGTGGCGAGTCCTTGAATTTAAAATTTCCATCACATCTTAACTAAATGTTGATTTAGATTCAAGGGATCGAGTATTTGCAGCCCAATAACTGGCCGCCTATTCACTCACCTCGGGACAGCAAGCAGGCAGGCTTGATTTCATGCCCTGTCTTTCATGCCCTCCCTCATTGTAAATCACTGTGCAAAAGACCATCAGCTACGTGCCAAGAGTTTACATGCAAAATGAAGACTGGCAAAACTTGCACCTGGATTGCGTGGCTGCATTTCAAAGAGAAAGGGAAGGAAGAAAGCAAAAAAAGAAAACAGAAGGGGAAACCCTGACAGCAAACAACGTCAAGACCAACCGTCTCCCATGGTCCCTCGGGGTAAACTGTTTGTGTCCAGGGTCGGGCGACAGAGTCATGATGGGGAAGGGGGGAGGGAGGGTCAGCAGTCCTATCAGAGTTAGTCAGAGAGAGAAAGGAGCGCTTCAAGGCTGGCTCAAGTTTCTCTCTCGACTCCCTCCACACACACACACACACACACACACACACACACACACACACACACACACACATCTACACACACCTATTGTCCCGGCGTTTCCGCAACTGTAGATTGAGGCCTGACCATCCACAGGAAGGTAAACAAGCTCTTATCAGTGCTCTGCAGGGGCCTGCACTGTCCCCTGGCCTCTCACCCCTACATACGACACATTACACACTCCATGCAACACACAAGCTTCCTGACCATCTCACCTCCCTCTTCCAAGTCCTGAAATTCTATCAAAAAAATTTTGCTGATTAGCCTTGTCAGTTTAATAGCTGAAGACTTTTTTGTGTGTCTGTGCGCCTGTGTGCCAAGTCCTGCTTCCAGTCTGTACTAGAGAGGAACTGAGGATGTGATAGCAGGTCTGGAGACAGCCTGTCTTCACACTCGCTCTGTTTACACCTCTGGGAGCCATTCGTCCGTCGTCTCGTCGTTGTCGGAAGCCAGCGGAACAACAAGTCCGACAGTGGCGCTGTTCGAGTCCTCGGCCTGTGCCCTGTCTGCTGCTAGGGTCTAGTCATTCCATATTCTGTGCTGCAGATTAATCATATGGATTGTGCTTCTTTGTGAGAAAGCAGTGGCCACGGGCATAAAAAATAGATCATATATACATACTCTGAGGTGATCCATTATATTCCAGGCACCATCAGGTATACGGTGCCTTTTTTTGCATTCACTTATGTGGCGCGATTTTCCCCCCAGTATGCTGAAAGAGCACTAGCAAAACACAATTAATCATCCGAGTGTTAATTGGTGGAAAGACAGACTAATTTAGCAAGTTTCATGCTAACTGCGTGCTTCCAAAGCAGACTGAGGCGTTAAGAGATTCATTGCACAGTGGCTGCTCCCAATCATTGGAGATTGATGTAGCTTTGCACAACATATGCTTCGTGTAGAACCAAGAGAGATTAGCTTGTTTTTCTTGACTGATTTTTGCCAGTAAATATTAATGCTTTCCAATATGAAGGCGGCATAGTAATGAAGGCTCTGATATTTCCTTGACATGTTTAAAGGGAGTGAAGCCGAAGGTCCAATCCATGTGTGAATTAAAGGGTCAGCAAATCACCGCAATGCATTGTGCAGCATATCTCCCAAATTGAATAACAGCTTTTGTAATACTCACACTCGAGACAACTAAATATTATTTCTGATGCTGTCAAAATTGGTTCGCATTGGTAAAAGAGGCATATTTTCCAAATGAGCAGCTGAGAAACACAATGTTTTCTTTTTATTTCCATGAAGACACATTCAAATTTATGTGAACATAAAAAGCTTACTGGAGTTCTAAGAACATGAAGGTTTTCGAATCATCTCAAAGAGAGATCTATGAGACAGCTTCAAGTTTATGATTTCATTTTCACTGTTTAACTAATGGAAGCGTGTGGACTAGGGAGAATTCTTTGACAAGAGTAACTTTATTCCCTAAAGCATCTGTGAAAAGATTATTAAGCACCGACTTTGACTGCTGGATTTGTTGTAGTTACAGTATATGAACAGATTAAAATAATCTGTCAGATGTCTCTAGGCTTTTTCTTTGAGTCATATATTCTGCTTTCTGACACATCACAGAAATACAAGCAAATGAAGAATCCGGCGTCCAAATCTAGTGAGGATTCTTTCATCACATCAGTCTCACACACACACACACACACACACACACACACACACACACACACACACACACACACACACACACACACACACACACACACACACATAGAGTCAGACATCAGAGAGATTTCAGCTCTCAAAATACAGATTGACTGGTGTGGCACCTGAATCAACAGGAAAATAGCCACCCAGTGCTTGAATCAAGAGCCTCTACCATTATACAACACTCAAATACACAATGTGCAGCACTGACCACATTAGAAATCTCCCTATGTCTATTCAGAAAGACAGTATGTTCTGTTTTAGGAAGCACAATTTTATATAGTAATAATAGTGATTCCAACTCCTGCTGGAATTTCATTTAGGCCAAATGAAAAATTCAGCGCAAAGTCTCTTCGTTCGCATAAAAACATGACGTGAAACATTTTGGAACATCTTAGCTGAGAACATTTTGTTCAATTGAGCACTTCTGCCAGGAAAGATGGAGCCTATTCAGCTCTGCATAATCATTAATTAAAGACTTTAGCGGATAAAGTTTTAGTGAAATGAGGACATAAGTTGTAAAATACCGCCTTGCGTGCCAGAGATCGAGGACCACCCAGAAGTTTCTTTAACCCAACTCTGACTTCGCACCTTTGACTTTAAAGTTGGAGGTGAGTAAGCCGACCTTCCAGTGGTTTTCCTACCAAATTCCGTCCAAATGTTACAGGTACATTTCCTGTATTTGTGAAAGACCCCAGGGTTGACCAGGGCAGACAGACTGCGAGATAAGAATACATAACGCCATGCCTTATCTTCGCAGACAGCAGGCATGTTGACTTGGGCACAAGTGGTCGCCATGCTGACGAGGCGTTTATCTCACCCACTACTAATGAGCCATTCAGTGCTCATGCAGCTGCATAATGAAAACCAGTGGGCCAGAGGGTGCAAGACCTTATAGTCACACAGTGATGATGTTCAGGAGAAATTCAGACGAGTGCCAGTAGCTTAATTTTCATGATGAACAGTCATTATATAGTGAGCTCTGCCTGCACCATCATTTAGAATCAGACTTGACTATTAAAGAAAATCTGAAATAAGATGGACACAGTTATGTAACACAGAGGTGAAGGCCAGACACAGTGTACAGTGTATACTGGTTTTTTAATTTTAACACCAAAACACTTCCTTTTTTTGTTGTTTACTGCAAGGAGACACTGTTCAGTAGCACCGTAAATAGCACCCTATACAGAGAACAGGGCCTTCTCATGGACAGCTTCAAATATGTTTCAGCACAAAGTGAAGAAAAAAATAGGAAGATAACAGAAAGATTTAGCATACTGGATTAATTTACAAATGTAAAACAAAAGGGAAATTCCTACAGAAAACTGAAAACAGGCCTAAATGACATCCTGCCATTTTTTTTTCTTTTAGGATCCCACAGATATGATCATTTATATGCCACACCGCACGCTAGAAGCAGCTCCATTACCAGTAAAGTGTTGGCTAATGAAAACCATGTGGGAACAAACAGACGGGACGAACATAGGGTTAGTTAGGCTCCACTACGCTGCTTTCAGTATTCAAACAGAGGAAAAGCGAGGCAGTCAGAAATGGATTGTTATTTGGGAGGGGCATAACATTGAAGGAGATTGAAATCGGTCTGAGGCAGCGACAAGTGGTCGCGTCTCCCTGCCACCCAGTCTGACTGCAGGCAGAGCTGGCTCACTACAGTAAAACAGGGGAAGTGGACTGTTTTGACTCTCAGAGCCATTTTTAACATGACGTTTTGTTGTTTTCTTCTCTTTTTTCCTATTACGGCATGCCTTCTGAGAAACCTCAGTCATCTATTTTCTTTCTTTTTTCTCTGTAAATCCCTGACACCCTGTTTCTGGCTACTAATAAATTATTGTTTTTCCTCACTTTCTCTTTTGGCTAATTACTTACTCTTCACGTTTTCTAACAAATAATTTCACTCAGCCTTCATATCTCCCAGTCTTTATCTGTGTCTTGTCCTTTTTTCCTATCTTTCTGTTTTTTTCCTAAATCCCCTATTTACTTCTCCCAAATCTTTCTTCTGAACCTCTTATCTGCTCTTTGACAGTCACATAAATTTGACCCCCCACTCCCTCACTGTCTCCATGAATCACCCTTTATGAATTCTGTTATCTCTGTTTGTCTGTCTGTCTGTCTCGCTCTCTGTCCCTCTTTAAGATCCATGTTCAGACAGCTCTTCCTCCTTCTCCAGCGGCTCTCTAATCACTTTTGTACTTTTCCTCCAGCCCGTGGAGGGAGACTCTGGGGTAGGCAAAAGTGCAGCAGGAGGTCTGGCAGTTAACGTTATGATGCTTGGCTCCCATCGGGAAAGCTGCTGCAGCAGGGGGCATATTCAGCACTGCTTCCCTGCCAGGAAATGCCAGACACACAGTGGATAAAAATCACTAAATACAAAGACTTCAGTCAGACGCAAAGATAATTGTTTATATACCCAACCGCCACAGTCGGCTTCAGTGGTAGCGATTATTGTTCTTGGTTTGGAAATAATAATCTGAAAATGATCTTCTAAGGAGGCAGCAGCATCCAACTGCCTCCCAGGGAAGAGCTGCAAGTGAGGCAGAATCTCTTGCAATGCCCAGCTAGGAAAAGTGTCTGCAGGCAAAAATTTTAAAGATTTTGTAGTATCACTCCACTGATTCTTTACACAAAAATCAGTTTACTCAACATAAAGGGGACGAAATAGCCTCTGAAAGCCTGTTGCATAATGTCCTCTGTGTCCAGGAGGAGCTTTGTCAAATGTCAAGGGGGAAAAAATAACAATGGCATCATTGGGGTTATCTCATTTGACCTTACAGACTCCAGATTTAAAACAGAAAGCCTTTGCTACTTGCTTAAGATGTGGGGTTGGTAAAACTTGGGGAAAGTAGGGGAAAATGTGGGCATTCTTTTGAAACTTCACTGAGACAGCAAGCTAAAATCGGGATATCATGATCATTACTGCTCAAATTTTGGAATTTTAATCCCCAACTATATGAAAAATGAAAACAAAATCATTGCAGCATCTTCCAGATTCATGTAAAATGTATTGAGAATTCATTTTTTTCTGCCTGAGGCAGCTGTTTATCCAGTAGGAAAGCTGCTGCTGATCTTCATTACCTGCATTACCAGCTACAAGAAAGTGTCACGTTTCCATAAAACATATTGGAAATGGTCAAATTTGAAAAATATTGCCTCGATTTCCCTACAAAAAGTTTTTACACTCCCTTGAAGTGTTTTTGACTTTTTTTTAAAAAAAAAGAGTTAATGTGCTTCAGAGGAGATGGAAGCGCATTTCGGAATAAGTTCTGACAGTGAACATTTAACTCTCATGACTGATCAGCTGTCTCTGCTTCAAGAGCCTTTAGACAGCATGAGACATTGCAATACTAGCTGATAAAAAAGAATAATAATAAGTTGCCCAAGTGAACAAGATTCCAAAAGATTTCTCTCTATTTTTCTGTCATACACGGCCAAGGTTTTTTTTTTTTTAATATTTAAGAAGTTCTCTTTAAATTTGCTTGATAGTTAGATGGAAACTTGGCTATAGTAGCAGTACTACAGACAGACAGGAATAAAAAAAGATCAAGAAAAGGCTAATCTTCAAACAAAAAAAAATGACAACAGGCAATACAGTTAGAAATCTACAAGACAATGGCAAGGCTTAATAAAAAAGAAAGACTCAGCTCAACCAATGTGAAACCATCACTGCATATATAGTCTTGGTACAAGCAAACACCCCCAGTTAAATGACTGAAGGCACTCAGATAAATTGTGGCACCCTGGGAACTCAGAGATAAACCAGTAGTCTGGACCATGTAAAGCCTTCGAAGCAAACAGCAACATTTTTAACACAATTAAGCTCACAGAGAGGCAGCGTAGTGCAACTAAGTCCAGTGTGATGTTGTCTGTTTTATTGGAGCCTGACAGAAGTCTTTCCAGAGAATACGGATGAGCTGCGAACAAAAAGAAAGAAAGAAAGGCCTGACTGATCCCGACACAAAGAGAATTTTAATAATCGCGGTGTAAGGTGAAAGACACGGATCATCTTCTTCTAGCTTTGAAAGACACAGGCAGGGCTTGATTTTATAGATATTCCAGAGCTGATGAAAACCGAACCTCAAAACAGAATTTATCTGTGTTTGTCAAATTCTGGGGGTAAGATTAAAAGTTGCGCCTGGATTTATTTTGCCTGTAGCTTAAGACACAGCAAATAGAAAATCAGAGTGAGAACTGAGGAGCTAGGGAGTGTTGGGCTTCACAAGATAACCATAGTCTTACTCTGATTTACACAGAGACAGCTATGAGCCATCCAGCATATTATATCAACTACAGAGTCTTTAAATTTTGATGGATTTGTTAGTGTAAATTTAATGAAAGACGCTGTCTGTGCAGCTGTATTCGGAATAGTATTTCTATCCTTTGGTGTTGCACCAACTCAATAGTGTATTGATAAGCCAGAATCATCTGTAAGTATTATTTTACTGCTGTAACTGCTGTCAAGCAATGTGACTGTGTCAAATTCTTTAATGAAATTCTAATACTGCATTTGCCTGAAGGTAAATGAATATACACCATCAGATCAAAGGGAGCTCCAAGGAGTTTTTATGCTTCCAATATCAAGAAATGAAGCACATGATGAAGAAACGACTGTCAGACTTAGACTTTGACATCATCTTTTGGCCTTACTGACTCACTCACAAGCTCAGTATCTCTCATACAGATACACAAACATGTCCATGGAGGGCTCAGGTTACTTTCACTGTGACTTCAGTAGCTGCTGTAGATTCAAACCGTACTTCAGACATCACAAGATGATTTCATGAGTCTGATTTCACGGCGCTGACAGAGGGTCAAACATAAAAAGCTCAAATAAAGCTACAGCAGGACTGAGCTCTGGCAAAACACAATATACTATTGCTTGGAGTTGGCCAAGAGTGTCATGGGATTTGTGGCAGGCTGCAGGCTATTTTTGATTTACTTTTACTCTTTCTGTGTGTTTACTTCTTCTTTTGAGTAGCTTTCACATCATGTCTGCTCCCACAGCAACTTGCAGCTGGCTGGGATTCTATTAAATAAACAGACCTCGACTCGCTGTCGATATTCTGGTGATACATTTTTTTCCCCCCCTCACATCTCCATATTCAACATCAGCCTGGAAATGTGCAAATTTGATTTCATGTAGCGCGTACTATTGGCTGTAGTGTGTCATACCTCGTGTTTTCTGCTTGATTGTTCGAAGAGAAACGCAGCACTAAGCCCAGGAGACAATGTCGGGGAAAACTGACAAATTAATATGACAATACTGGGCTATAAAATGCCGAATAAACAATATGTGAGGGGCAGGAGCTCATACATATCACACCAGTGTTTTGATTAATGCCTCAGACATTCAGTACACAGGGTCAGAGTGTGCTGCTGTCTGCGAACGGTGTCACAGCTCCCTCTGGGTCTCCTAAAGCTGCTGTGGCAGATGCAAAAAATAAGAGGAGAAAAAGAAAATCCTTGGAGCCCCATTGAAGAAAGGAGAAAAATGGTGAGGAATACACAACTATGTGTCACAGAGGCAATTAAGGCTGACCTAAACAGCTCCTTACAGACCCCAGCATCAGACAGCGAGACTGATCCCCTACGGTGAAAGCTACATAAGGTCAACTCTCCACGCATCTGCCAGTTGGCCAGAAAAATACCTCTGTGTCCCTGCCACCAGCACTCCTGCTGAGAGGGTGTTTAGCACTCATGGCAATATTGTCATTTTTCATGCAGCAAGTCAGCGCTGGAGCTAGATTCAGCGAACATGCTTGCTTTTCTGGCCCATAATCTTAACAGTGATGTATGTTTGCCAGGGCAAATTTTATGCCTTATTTATATTTAGTGAGTGGAAAATGCCACTTTATCTTTCTGGTGTATGTTTGCAGACTTGGAAGTGTAGGGAAGTTATTGGCATTTAAGTGATTCTTTCAGTGTATCATTGAAAAACTGATGCAGACAAGCTAATTTTCCTGACAGTTAATGTTAAAACTATATTGAGTAACAGCAGGGTGTGTTATGCTTTCTTTCATGACATTTAGAGGCTGAGGGAAATTGTACTTTACATTTGCAGACTTGTGTTAAAAAGTTGCTTGTAAGAGGAATTGATATTTCTTTTTAAACTTCTACTGTGTTACAATTCAGCACAATCAGACAGTTAATGCAATGTCTATTTAAAACTATTACGTATGATTGAAAGAGCTGAAAAACAGCTTATCTCTGAGGCAGATTTAGATTCTAACAGCAGAAAAATATGTGTAACTATAATTGCCCCACATGCAAAATTGATGCTGATGTTTTTAAAATTTAGATCAGTGGATCTGGAACATTGTATTCAGGATATTTGCACAAAAAAAGGAATTACAATGAAATGACATTTTTTTAAGCAATGTTTTTTAAATTGAAAACCATGTGGCCACCTCAAATGCCACATTGCTGCAGGGAAGTGGGACACAAACACAGTGAAGCGGCACTGCTGAGCACTGGTAAGAGTGTGAGGCTGGATTATGGCCTGTGGGGATACAGAGGGTCTCTGATCCCTTTGCCACCTTGCAGGGATTACAGGTTTGAATTTGATATGGGCCGCCACATGCAGCCAACAGAGGGAGTGTTAGACGGGGCAACGCAGGAGGATCACATCAAATCTGTGAGCAGCCTCATGTTTTCTTGTTTCTTGTGACTGAACTGTCTTTAAAGAAATCTTTTATCTTTAAAACCTAAGAAACTACACAAATAAATGCTTCCCATGGTGGCGTAGTGGTTCAATAGTGTGAATTTTATTTGGACATATCCTGGTTTTGAACTGTACTAATAAGACATTGTCTCTATAATCTTTGAGTCTCTGTAAGGATAAGTCACAACAACCATTTTGCACATAACCTCTCTCTACACACAGCTTTAAAATCCGGATTTAGTCCACAAGAAGAAAAACACAACAGGAAATAATGCTCTTTTATATCTTGAGAATGAAATGGTGTCAGAGCACAGGACAGTGCAAGATTAATATATTCCTTTGAACTTTCGGTTGACAGAAATATGCCCTAGAGGCCCAAAATCTTCAAAACCTACTGGCCGAGTGGCTGTTATCTACAATTACACACTTTTTCAGTAAATGCAATGGTTTAGCACAAAATTCGGTGACTTAAATGCTAAAATAGAAGCTGGTTGACTTACCAGAGGCTGCAATAGAGATGCACAGAAGCAGAGCAAACGGCATCATGTAACCCTCCATCTCTGTTAACGTTTCAGGTGTTGGGTAAAGTTGAATCTCAGGCAGTGGGGTTGAAGCGTCCTTGTCTGGTGGCGGAGCAGCAGAGACTGTGGAAGTGGAAGAGCAGACAATGGCAGTCTTTAAAAGGTGAAAGGTCAGGAGAGAGGAAGGTGGGAAGTGGGGAGGAGACGTGAGGAATGACAAGGATCTGACCAGCTGCCAATGTTAAAATACATTCATGAGTGTGAGAGGAAAGGGTTGCAGTGTATTATCTGCTGCTGATTAACAATACATGTGCTCGGAATTATTGAGTTGTAACATTAAAAGTGCAGTTTACGTTTTATTATGTGCTCAAATTCTGGTTTCATGCCACAAAATGATCTATTAAGCATTACAACTGGGAACAGATGAAGGGCTGTGGCCACTGCTACAACCTGTTAAACACAAAAAGTTGCTTATATTTCCTAAATTCCCTCCTAAATGGATCGGAATTTCCCCCATGAGACAATCCCACAATATTTCTGTCCCGTCTTCTTGACGCACAATGAGGGTCGGAGCCCAGAGGTTATCTGCTGGTCACTATACTTCTGGCTGGACTGTTTCAGGAAGCAGCACGGCATCGCTTTCTTTAAATAATATCACAATGCCGAGATCAGATAAGAAGGAGACTGCTCTTGTTATATGATTCATATAGAGGGAAAGGAAGAGCCTGTGTAAACTGTTTATGCAGCTCCAAAAGAAAAACATAAAGTCTCGTTATTTCCCTGGAATTCTTCCTGTAAGGGGGAAAGTCTTTACGAAGTGACATAGCCACTAAAAATCAGCTTTAGAAATTAATAAAGTGGTCGGAGTTCACTAATAAACATCAGTAAACTGATAATAATGAAGTCCCCCTGCAGACTACAAAACTACCCGCCCTCCTCGTTTTCCCAACTTTAATATTTGGCGACTTTACGCATCATCTGCGCTTAATTCACCTTCAGCTAATCGTCTCCAAACAGGCATAAAACTGACTGATCGAGAATCAAGGCTTGAAGAGATTGGCTACTGCCCTCTAGGGTGCTAGAGAAATCCAATACACCAAAAGAGAATGAGTGTAAATAAGTTTCTGAATCATAAAACTTACTTTTTAAGTAGGTGGCTCTCCTGAATAAAGTTGACTTTATAATCCACGGGGCGAGGAAGTGGCTGCATTCAGCAGTGGAACGGTGTCAGGACTTTCCAAACTTTTTGTGCTGCCTGGGCGGTGCAGATTTACTGTTGTACCCCTCCCACATACACAGTAGGGTGTTTTTTTCCCTTTTCTTGTTCTTAGTAATAAGTTCTTCCAGTCATAGCGTTATCAATGCGCGTAAATCTCGACTCAGGGAGATTTTATAGCTCTTCAAACCAATAGAAAAAAATATTCATTGAAGCAGGACAACAACAAAAAAAATAAATAAATAACAAAAAAGAGACTTATCTATTTTAGGCCAGGGTTATATAAAAAAAGTCATTTCATAGGAATCGTGGTAATGACAATGGATGAATGTGATGAATTGTACTTTCCACAGCTGACCGTGATTTTTAGACAAAGGATGAATAAAATAGTTTTGCCACAATGGACCAAAATTTTGTGAAAGCATGTTAATGAGTCACAACTAAACATCAGTCATCTATTTTAATGATATCCTTACATTGTTGTTGGAAATGTTTTGTTGCAATAAAAAGCCAGAATCCTCTCATAATGAGTAAAAAAAAATAAAATACAAGAAAAGCTGTAAAATTAAAGGCATGTTTCTCCAAATTCTTGGTTTTAGTTATACAGTCTTTAAATTTTGATATATTCTTATTGTTTTGATTTGGAACAGGTGCACAATGCATTTCACTGCACATCACACTATGTATAATTGTGTTTGTGATAAAAGTCTTGAAATCTCAGTATTATTATATTATTTAAATCTATATTATATACTTATTGTCACATTTGGTCTGTTGTTGACTTTAGTTCTCTCAGACAGGTGTTAAAGTCCCTTGCCAGTCACTAAATTTAACCCCTAAAATCTCAACTTTTTGTGTCAATGTTACATCTTTGGAATTTTGTTGGATTTTCTGCACTGTGGTAAACTGTAGATTTTGAGAAATTCAGCCAGAAACCATTGTGGAAGAAGAACAACAATAAGAAATGTCCCCTTGTGCAAGTTGATGGGAATGGTTCCTTAGATTTGTTATGCATGAAACCCTAGATATTTCAATCTGTGTTTTAGAATTGAATAAAATGTACTTTACCCGACATATTTGTGGTGCACTACAGAATTCCAAGGCAAAAATGTTCAGCCGTGGCACTGAATGCTTATTACTTTAGGCATAAAAACCCCCAAATGATTCAGCTAACAATATAAAGAACTTGATTTTCACCAGAAAGAGTCTTTAAAATTAAATTCCAAGCTGCCCTAAGCTCCAGCCATGGTTTCATTATGCTTGATTTTTTCACTCTTGTTGTGCCCTTTACTTTAATCTTCCATCTTCCATCACATACCTGTTCACATACAGTATTATCCGCAGACTCACATGTAATCTTGTAATCTGGAAGTGAGTTTTTGTATGCCTCTGGGAAGCATTTTTAGTGTCATTACAGTGCGATTATGGAAATTACACAGCCATTATCAGCTAAAGGTCATTGCTATGTTTTATGGTCTATACTTAGGAAACACATGCATAATTTAAAAATATTAGTGAGTCCATATTAGTGGGAATAATTTAGCAGGTGCCATTGCAGGTGTTATTTCTAGGTACAATGTTTTGTACAAGCAGCTCCGCAATGCAGTGAGTCAAATTTTACAAATGCAAAAATTGCAATTGTGCAACCCTAAAAAAAAAAAAAAAAATGCTCATTCATAAATCTTGAAGTCACTATATACTATTTAATATCCGTATCAGGCATTGTTTTGAACATAAACCTAGGCCTTTAGCAGACATTTTGACATATAATTGTAAGAAAAGCACAGGTAACATCAACACTTACTCTCTCTTATTCAAGCGTCCCAGTAAGTCATTATAGTCGAAATGTTTCCATCCTTAGGTAGTGCATATTTTAACCCTGTACTGGAAATGAGCCAAAGAAAATGCATCTGTTGTGAATTTAGAGATGGGCAAGTAAAAATAAACACTTAGTGGCCCATGTGAGCTGTAAATGCAGAGGAAGAAGACAAAAATATATGATTAAATAAGCACCCAGCTAAGATAAGATTTCACTTTATTGATGCTTCATAGGAGAAAGTCAAATTGACACAGCAGCATAAGGGAGTGTGCAAGTAACAAAGATTGACATTTTTAGAAATAACTACAAAATAAAATGTCATTAACAGGAATAATGAACACTGTAAAACAGATGTTGGTATGTATGCAACATTTATGGTCTGACAAATAACTGTGAGTGTTGATGGATGATGGCATGAAACTGTTGCCTGAACTTTTTGAGCTCCTGAGGTGCCTCAGCTCAGCACACCTTAAACAATGGAAAACCATGAGAAAATGTGCCAAAAAATATGATGTTTTTGCTCATGTTCATTTAATAGAGGTTATAGTCTCCTTACTAGGTCTTTTGTTGCATTCTGATTGTCTTTTTTTTTTTTTTTTTGCCTCTTTAGTGGACTGGAAGGTTAAGTGATGGTTAAATTGCTATTCTGGTTCACTACACTTTGTTGCCTTTTATTCTAATCAAAACGGTATTCTTCAGAGCTATTTTTGCAATAGACTTTCTTTGTTTTTTCTCATTTCTTTCTTTTGGAATTCAGTTATTATTAAGATAGATTTTTTAAGCTTGTGGCATGCAAAAATGTCTTCCACAAATAATCAAGTTTAGTCTAAATGTGCCGGCACAGTCCTGATAGAAGGTTATCCAGCAAGTGAATCCATGTGAATTTGCATGAATTTTAGTTCAAACGAATGAGTCAATCAATTTTACATAATGTTTGAGATGATATTTTTATCAAAATGTCAAAAAAACATCCTGATGAAACATGAAAACAACAAAAAGCTTCTCCTGGAATAGTGCTTATCTTTGGCTACAGCACCATCACAAAGAACGAGTAAGACTTGTAAAGAGTAGACACAACATCCTCTCTGTTCTGAGCCGACAGACGAGTCATCATCCCATCAAATCAACTCTCAACACAAAGTCTATTGGTAGAGCAGAGAGGCAGAAGAAAAGAAGACAATAACAGGCACATACTGCAACAACGTTAGAACAGAATTTACAATAATTACAAAATTGATGCAGCAAACTAAATTACACAAACAGCTATTATGTCTGTTTCTGGCTTTTTAGCTCTTTGTCTGTTTCGGCACATGTGTGTTACATGTATTAACAGGAAGGTGCTATTTCACCATTTTGGTTTCAATTTGTTCTGAACTCTGATTGATATCTGCTGTCCCAAAACTGATTATAACAGATTGATTATAGCCAGACATGGAAAATACAAACTTTGAAGGTTACAGTATAGAATAGGATCGCATGGTTACTGGCATCATCAACCAGGACAAGTGTCAGGCAACAAACTAATCAATGTGTATCAGTGACAGAAATTTTAGAAGCCAGTGTAAACTTAATACTATTGACATCCACTTTGATGAATTTATATCTTTGTTAATAATTCACATGGCAATAAGAATGAATAATGAGAATATATAATGAGAATAATATTTGTCTGTCGTTTTAAATTGGCCCTTGAGTGCATAAAGAAATGCTGAATGTAGATAATCCTTGACTATACATCACTGCACTTAGTGACTAATTGGACTACATCTTAGCATGCTAAGAACACACTATGCATTAATAACAGTCATAAAAAGAGCTATTTTTCCAAGACTAGTTGATATTCTGCATCTTGACTCTGTGCATGTGACCTCATTCTTGCAGGCAGCATGAACAAAGAAATGCATAGGGGGGATATGGCACTAAGTGCAGACAGTTTTATGCTGCTTGTATTCTTTGGTGCTTAAATGACTGCAGTCCCCCGGTAGGTCGCATGGTTTTCATATAGAAGCTGAGGAATATGTCACCTCAGGAACTCAATCCCATCTGATGCCAGCCAGAGGTTGCTTCTGCAGTAGCACACACTGCTTCAATGGCATTCCTTTCTTCTTTCTTGGAGCCTGCCCTCACCTCCAACTCTCCAGCCCCCACCCATGAGTAGTTTTTCAATAACAGGAAACAATCGGGCAACGTCTTTCATCACAGGTTGACGTTGGTTCCCGCACGGTGCCACTGGGTCTCTAGTGGTGCCAGCTAGCCAGCCAGCCAGCCAGCCAGTCAGCCATCCAGTCAGCGCACTGCAGTCCACAAGCAGGGCAGCAATAGAGAATAAAGACTATGCGCCAGGCTTAGCCGTTTCCTTATCGTCCTCTAAGGGGGGATCTGACGCATGGCCCTGCACTGCTAATATCCCAGACTGATACAAGATGAACAGAAGCATATCTGCCTTACAAAGTCATTTAATGTACATGTACAATCCCCTAAGGCAGCTAATTGACAAGGCTCTCATTATAGAGGAATCCCATTTGCAAAACCATATCTCACTTTTGAATATAATTCAGGGTTTTTGTGGTGGAAATGCAGTCAGGTTTCAGTTAAGTGAGAGGTCGTGGTTTAATTGAAGCCATAAAGTTGCGAATAACTTTCTGTGACAGTGTGAAAGGGGGTTATTTTCCTCAGCAAGTTGCTTAAAGTGATAAATGTCCCCAAAACACCCACATATGGAGAACTGATTGGTAGATCAGATGACTCCCACGAGATACAGGTTACATTTATCCAACAAGCCATTGTTTAGAATTGTACTGAAGTGGTTCATTTCTGACCTAGTACCCCGGTCCATGTATTTATCTGGCAATTGGATTTTCTGTTCTGAAACGGGTATTGAAAAACAAAAAAACTAGTGGTTATTTGATTTTCGTTTTAAAATACAAAAATTAAAATTGAAATACAAGGCGTTTTTCTTTTTCATGATCAAAAGGGGATATACGAAATTTTAAAAATGCTTTGATTTTCATTTTATATTTAGAATAACAAAAAAATAAAATCAGTAAGAGACAGAAATGAAAAAAGGTCAGTTTTTTCATTTTCTGAGACCGGAAGTGGTCATCAGCAAGTGTGGAGCCAAACGACAAGTAGTGACGGTCCTCTGATACCCGAGGCTTCGACACATGCGCTGTAGCTCATGAAGCAAACGTATGGAGCCACTGTGCCGAGGCGTGGTTTGGTCACGTGACTCGTGACCTTTGAATCACTTCAGTGACGTTTGAAGCACTCAACTGCTTCGAATCACCTGATTGGTTCGGTTTGTTATGTGAATCACTCAGCGGGATCGAGTGTTCCGGGATAGGAGATCCCTATTTAGTGTTGTTCATTTGAATTGTTTTTCGCAGAATAGATTGTTTTTTTTGCTGTTGTTTCTGCTTTGAGAGTTAGTAGTATGTCAGATTTCGTATTTCGTAGAGAATAGATAGATAGATAGATAGATTATATATATATATATATATATATATATATATATATATATATATATATATATATATATATATATATATATATATATATATATTCCCAACTCACAACCCCCATGCCACAACACCTGGCACAGAACCTTGTCAGGTGCTTAGCTGACAGACTACAAACCAAAGAAAAGAACAGTTCACTGACTGTTGCTACACTTGTGGCTCTGCAGTTCAAAACTTTTGGATTCACCAATCAGAGTGGCAGCCAGTGTGAAAGAACATTTAATAACAGAATGCACAACAATTAACATAAAGAATGCCAAGCAGCAGTCATCTACGTCACAAGCACCACCACAGCCTCGTCCTCCACCAGCAGCAGCACCTTCCATAGGTATTCTTTTTCTCTTCTGAATAGGGAATGACTGACATTTCTGGTGATGATGATGATGATCTTCATTATTTTTCAGTTCAACTGTGGAGCCTATTAGACGAAGACGCAAGTAGAGCCTGGCAAATGCAAAGCGCCACAGCGAATGCAATTGTAGAAAGAACGGCAGACCCACTGGCTTACTGGGCAACCCACAAAACTGTTTACCCAAACTTGTACAATGGAGCCAAACATTTCCTGTGTACCTCAGCCTCATCTGTGCCGTGTGAACAGGTTTTTTTTTCTAAGGCTGGGGAGATAGTGAGTAAAAGAAGGAACTGCTTGAGTCCCAAACAATGTTCCCTCTAATTTTTCATGAGTGTGAGCAAACACACAAACTCCCTGAGCGTCCCTTGGACCACTGTGAGCAACATCAGACGTGTGCACTGTGGTCACACCAGCATCACATCCATTCAAGTTACAAGGTTCATTAAAAGAATCAAATTACAGCATTTACATTTCTGTTAAAACACTTTGTCAACAGGAGCCAGTTGAAGGCTGCAGTGATTTTAGTGACACTACAATGTATAAGAGTGAAGTTATTGAATATTTGTCTCTCTTTACTGTTGCAGCGGTTTTGCAAATTGCAGACGGATCCTGTTCACTCCATAGACACCAATGTTATTCCTGTAGCTTGAAAGACAGCTACTTTTGATAAAACTGGGCTTGTAGCACATTGTCTGCCTTGCAACAATGGGAAAGAGGCACCGTTTATGTTTTGACAACCTACATCTAATGAGTTATTGATGCTGGAAGTCCGAATCTGTGAATATCTTTCCAACTTTACTGAACTTGGGGCCACTACCACCTAAGGAGTGATATATTTAATTTTGAAAAAAGCATTTAGCCATACTTAAAGCTTTAAGTGCTTTATTAACACGGAACTAAAAATTTTGTATTGTTTTATTATCACAGGTTCTGTCTGAAAAGAGGTGGCATCATTTTAAACAGTGAAATCAAACTAACAAAATGTAATGACCAACCAGTGAGTAATACTGGATTCTGCAAAAACATAAACAACTTTTTAAAAATCTAAATCTTATCTTAACACAGTTAATGTATTAACTTATTTTTGTGTGTATGCATGTATTTATTGATTTATTTAGTACTGTTAACATATCAGAGTTCTGAGTGAATTTTTCTTAAGATAGGCAAAGGCCATTTATTGATTACATATAGGCTCTTAAATGTTTATTAAAAACTGAAAAGCATAAAAAAAAAAAACAACTTCGGCATTTATTGAGTCACTAAAATACTGTAGAGTACAGACCACATCAGCATGATTATAAGCATCCTCTGGTAAATTAACAACCAGATACTGATGTCTCTCACCATATGGACTTCAGGAGATGACTGGGGGATGATAAACTGTGACCTACTGGTTGGGTTCTCTCTGTTCTCATGTTTCTTACATGTTTGTCCCCTGACAGCCGGGTCCTAATGTTTTTTGAGCAACACACCATACTATGATGTTTTTACAATGATGGTTCTACTATGGAACCAGTTTGACATGTTCAGGTGTTCTTTGTGTGAAAACTCAGAGATTTCAGGTATCAGAAGATGGTTTTCAACTTTCTTTGTTAACTTTCTGCTTCAACTTTAAACTAAATTTCCTTCACTAAGCCAGCCCTCTGGACTTCCAGGAAGCTGTGTTCCTATTGGCTGTCCAGGTGGCTGCTTGGTGTTATCAGGAACACCTGAGCAGCTCAGTGTCTTCCTGCTTTATTTAGCTGCAGACAAACATTTCCTCTGCTTCTCTTCACCACTGAACCGGGTTTGACTCTGTTGCTTTAGCTTGTTCTTTAGGCGTTGGCTTGCAGCTTCCAGCAGTAAAATCGTCTTTAATGTGTTTCTTGGTGTGTTTTAGGGCTTTGTACTGGATAGTTGTCTTGGTAAATGTGGTTCTTTAGCCACAGTTAGCACATGGTGCTAATGTGTGCAGTGATTAGTGGATTTGGTACAGCTGAGTTGTGTCTTTATCTTGGCTGTAGTGAGTCTTTAGAGGTTTTTGGTCAGACACATTCTGTATTCTTGTTTGAGAACCGATGTTGGTTGTCCAGAAGGTAAGAGTTCTTGTCCTGATTCTCTGTTTAAAGAGGTTCTCTGGTAGGCTGCAGGAGACTTTAGCGTTTGGGTTGTGCTAGTTTGGTTTTTGTATGGTTTCATTTGGACGACTATCTTGAGGCCCCTCCATGAGGTTTAGTGAGGTTTTCTGCAACAGTTCTACAAAGCAACCTGCAGCAGAAGAGACTGTGAGAGTTTTTAGGAAGTTCTGGAGACCAGACTTTAGAGCAGCAGAAACATTTGTCAGCAGTTTGAGCAGGAGAAGGTGAGCTTCAGAGTAGAAATGAGACGGAAACCTTCTTGACCCGTGTGGTGAGGTCCTGTACCAAGAGTTTGAGCAGGTTGTGAAGAGTCTGTAGTTCTTTGGTCTGAAAGCACAAGAAGAGTCGACTCATTAAAGGAGAAAACAGGAGATATTGTTGGTTCTTCTGTCGCTCTGCAGTTTCCAGTTTCCTTAGACTGAATATCAAGTTTATATTTTAAATGATTTCCCATGTGAGCCCAAGAAGACTTCAATAAACTCCCCCTCCATCCCCTGGACACAACACATTTTATTACCATGTTAAATGTTTTTTTTTTTTTTTTTTTTTTTTTTAAATGTTTTTGAGTTTTAATCATAGTTTTTTCTCTTTGCTTGTTTAGTTTTGTCATCTGTGTAAAAGGTGCTAAACAAATAAAGTTGAATTGATAAACTGAATAATTGACTAACTCATGATTGTGACAACAGAAGTATTTTCATCGTGATTTAAGGGTTTATTTCATTTGTAAGGTTGGGGTTAAAATCTTGACAGAAAAATAAGATTAAAGAAATAAACTACATAACAAAAAGCAATTAAATCAAACAAAAAAAATAATACAATAAAACTTTTTAAAAGTTTTATTATTAAAAAGATTTAAGAAATATAAGATGTCATTTTCTAATTAAACATTTAATTTTTTTATTAAATGTTTTGTCTTTTTAAAGGTTTAATAATCTAATTAAATGTTTTGCATTTTTTAAAATGTTTAATATTCTTTAATTTTATTTTTTAAATGTTTAATTATGGAAAATATTTTATCTGTAATTTTTAATATTTGTATTTTAAAAATTTTGTTTAATTTCATAATGACATGTATGTTGTTGAATTATCTAATTCAATATTTTGTCAGTTTAATAGAGTTAAATATTAAATACAATTAAATTATATGTACATATACCACCTTTTAATGTTTAGTTTTCTTTTTAAATGCTTCATTGTATTTTCTGTTTAATTCCTATTTGAAGTTTTATTGTCTTTAAGATGTCATTTTCTAATTAAACATTTAATTTTTTAATTAAATGTTTTGTCTTTTTAAGGGTCTAATAATCTGATTAAATGTTTTGCATTTTTCAAAATGTTTAACATTCTTCTTGTTTAATTGTATTTTTTTAAATGTTTAATGATGGAAAATACTTTATCTGTAATTTCTAATATTTGTATTTTTAAAATTTTGTTTAATTTCATACTGACATGTATTGTATGGTGTTGAATTCTCTCATTCCATATTTTGTCTGTTTAATAGAATGTAATGTAATTTAATGTTTAACTCTATTAAACAGACAAAATATGGAATGAGAGAATTCAACACCATACAATACATGTCAGTATGAAATTAAACAAAATTTTTAAAATACAAATATTAGAAATTACAGATAAAGTATTTTCCATCATTAAACATTTAAAAAAATACAATTAAACAAGAAGAATGTTAAACATTTTGAAAAATGCAAAACATTTAATCAGATTATTAGACCCTTAAAAAGACAAAACATAGGTGCCCATATAGCTCAACGGGTTAAGCGGGTGACCCATGTACAGCAGCTGGTCCCTGATGCAGCGTCCCGGGTTCGAGTCCCGCTAGTTGCCCTTTGCTGCAAGTCTTCCCCTGACTCTTTTCCCGTGTTTCCTGTCTGTCTCTCACTACACCTATCCAATAAAAAGACAAAACATTTAATTAAAAAATTAAATGTTTAATTAGAAAATTATATCTTAAAGACAATAAAAGTTCAAACAGGAATTAAAGCTGCAAGCGGCATTGGACGGGTCCTCGCATCCGTGCGGCCCGACTGGCCCACACATATCCACCAGGAGGCGCTGCACATGACAGAGTAAAGTTTCAGGCAGATTGGAGCATGTACAGGCTACTTACAGAGCACTTCCTGTTTCATGGCGAGAAATCCAAAATGGCCACCAAGTGGCACAAAGATGTGATTTGCGCTCTTTGCGCTCTTCCAGCAACTTCTTAGTTTTGCAGGAACCACCCTTCAACTCCAATCCACTGACACTCCACACCACAGACCACAACCTTTCCACTCCACTATCATCCTCCGCAAGGTTCCCAGTGGGGATTCGAACCGTGACCCTCCACATGACAGACACACAACCTATGTGTGAGCTATCTTTCACACAAGGTCCTTCATGGACTTTGTTGTAATGATGGTTGAAAGAGGTTGTCATACAGCCAAAGTATGTATATATTGTAAATAAAGCTGCTGTAACAATGTAAATTTCCCCTGGAGTGGGGAGAAATAAAGAACTTTATCTTATCTTTATCTTATCTTATAAAGTGTCAAAAGAGCCCTGGGCTGGATTCGAACCAAAAACCTCCTGGATGAGAGGCAGATAACTTACCACTGCACTATCCTTTCTGCTGAGTGTAACTGTTAGTTTTCGTAAATGATGGTACACAAAACTATTAAGGAGGTGAAGATAATAAAGGTACTAAGGTGGATTTCAACCGGGGACCTTCAACATGCCAGGCAAAAAACTTACCTCTACACCACCTGTCCTACAAGATGTTGCTCTAACTTTGCTTAAATGATGCTAGCAATTAGTACTGGAGCATCCAAAGGACACATAAAAAGTGTGAGTGGGGATTTGAACCATGGACCTTCAACACGTGAGGCACAGAACTTACCTCTGCACCACATTTCCTACAAGATGTTGTTGTAAATTGGCTTAAATGATGGCATCAATCAGTACTGGAGCAATCAAAGGACAAATAAAAGGTGTGAGTGGAGATTTGAATCATGTGAGGTACAGAACTTACATTGTAGGTTTGTTTCTGAGACTGAATACACCCAATCTCATCTGATCTGCAAAGCTAAGCAGGGTTGGGCCTGGTTAGTATTTGGATGGGAGACTACCTGGGAATACCAGCTGCTGTAAGCTTTTTACTTCTCCTCACAACCTGAACAAGACACTGCTGGTCATTCACTAGAGACAGCTATCAACTAAAACCTCTTGGTTTCTTTATTATACACTCTATGAGGTGGATAAGCTGCAGCTCATGCTGATTTATTGCTGGTTCTGGTTGGAGCCAAAGAACAAAGGCGTCACCTGTTGGAGCAGCTGATGTCCTGCAGCCTCTTCACCACAGAAAGCCTCTGACAGCTTCAATTCTTTACACTCTGACTGCAAGACACCAATCACATAGGAACATATACATGTGTGGAACAAAGAGCTGAGCTGACACTCAACATGTGTTTGACCATTTATTGATAAAGACATTCAAACTTGTCTAGAGATAGAACACCAACGCACGGTGTAAGAAAGGTCAGAACAGACTTCACCTGCTCAGGAAACTGAGGTCCTTCGGGGTGCAGGGAGCAATTCTGAGAACCTTTTATGGTTGTGTGGTGGTATCAGCCATCCTGTATGGAGTGGTCTGCTGGAGCAGCAGCATCACGGCTGCAGACAGGAAGAGACTAAAGAAACTGGTTAAGAAAGCAAGCTCTGTCCTGGGCTGGTGTTAGACAGGAGGATGATGACAAAGCTGTTGTCTATCATGGAGGACATCTCCCACCCCCTGCAGGAAACAGGACCATCACCGGCAGCTCCTTCAGGGACAGACTGCTTCACCCACGATGTTTGAAGGAGGTCCTTCCTTCCTGCAGCAGTCAGACTGTGTTCAATCAAACCTGCTCCCAGTAGTTCAGATCACCCATGAAGTAACTGCAATAAAATGTAAATAAGTCAATATGTGCAATTTCACAAGGTTTTTTTTTTTTTTACAAGCATTTCTATTTCTTCTCTAAGGAGAAAGCATCTATTTATATCTGTGCACTGAGTGCTGCTTTTCTTTTTACTTTTTTTCCTATCTGCTACTGCCACACTGAAAATTTCCCCACTGCAGAATCTACCTATCCATCCATCTATCTATGGTCCATCTACCTCCCTACCTATCTATCCATCCATCCATCCATCCATCCATCCATCCATCTCTCTCACAGGTGTGGGGGTTGATTCACCTGTTCTCAATCACCTTAATCCACGAAGGCCCGGTTCTTCATTCTTCCGCTCTCTGCCAGACCAGAGACTTTGAAACCAGAACCTTTCTCCTACAATTAGTCTGGTTTCCCCTTTTTGTTTTCACCTTGGTTTAGTTATCCTTTCTGTGTTGGTTTTAGTTTCATTCGTTAAATAAACTCCTTGTAATCTTTGACCTGTGTCTGCAGATGTCCTGTGACACCAATGATCCCATCTGATATTTAGCATGTTTTCAATTATTGTTCCCATTTCTTAAAAAAAAAAAAAAAAAAAAAAAAAAAAAAGCCCCCTGAAATCTGATCAGATAAATGAATGTGAAACTACTTTGGGTCTGCTGCAGCTGCCTCCCTCTGATCTTGTTCCTACCCACAGCACAATCTGATCAGTGAAACACTGAAGGACAACTTCAGCATGTAAAACATAAATAAGCAAAGGCTGCAACTCATGATTATTTTAATTTTAACTTAACTTTATGTGCTGTTCAAAAACTTTATTTTTTCTGCAAATGTGTAGTGATTCCAAATCTTGGTTATTGATCTCCTTGATTACAAAAAAAATCTGTATCGACCCGGAAAAAAAACAAACATGTCAGGCACCCTATGATGTTAACTGTTTGCCTGAATGTTTTTGTTTAAAATCCTCAGTAATAACCTTTGACTGGTTGCTCTTAACCCTGTAAAACTCACTGCTGCAAAAATACAACATCAGCTTATTTTTTAATTACTATTTTCTATTATATATATCTGAAATAAACCCTAATCTGGGGTCTGACAGCAGCGTGAGGTCAAAGAAGCTGCCATCAGCTGCTGCACTTCTGTCCGTCCAGCAGATGGAGCCATGGAGCTGCAGTGAAGTGAAGAGCAGCACAAGGCAACCACCACTTCCATCCACTGACGCATTCAATTTGACTGACGCTAATGTTTTATTGACTTCCAACCACTAAACCAATAAAAGCTGCAAGCAGCGTTGGACGGGTCCTCGCATCCTTGCGGCCCGGCTGGCCCACGCATGTCCACCAGGAGGCGCTGCAACTGAGACAGTAAAGTTTCAGGCAGATTGGACCATGTACAGGCTACTTACACAGCACTTTCTGTTTCATGGCGAGAAATCCAAAATGGCCGCCAGGTGGTGCATAGATGTGATTAGGGCCGGACTCTGATCATACATGTAAAATTTCAGGCAGATTGGAGCATGCACAGGCTAGTTAGACAGCACTTCCTGTTTAATGGCGAGAAATTCAAAATGGCCGCCAGGTGGTGCTATGACTGTGAGTGTATATCGACCTATGGATGTGATTAGGGCTGGACTCTGATCACACATGTAAAGTTTGAAGCAGATTGGAGCATGTCCAGGCTAGTTAGATAGCACTTCCTGTTTCATGGCGAGACATCCAAAATGGCCGCATTCTGCTGGTCACCATGGCCACGCCGTCAGACTGTTGCAGAGTATTTTGATAACCTTTGATCACCCATGACTGGTGTCCATCCTGACCAAATTTGAGCTCTCTCGTGGTTACGGTGTGTGAGTTAATAGCTTCTGAAAATGTCCAAAAATGAGGCAATTGTCCAAAATATGAATCATAATTCAAAATGGCCGCATTCCGTGGCTCGCCATTTCCACGCCCTCAAACTTTTGCGGAGCGTTTTGATAACTTTTGATCACCCATGACTGGAGTACATCCTGGCCAAATTTCAGCTCTGTCGGGGTTACGCTGTTTGAGTTTATAGATTTTAAAAAATGTCCAAAAATGACACAAAATTCTCTAAAATATGACTTACAATTCAAAATGGCTGACTTCCTGTTGGATTATGGGTAATGGTACAGGAGGCTTTTTTGTGCGTCTTGATGAGTTACATATGTGTACCGAATTTCAGAAGTCTAGGTCGAACGCTGTCCGGGGGCTGAATTTTCTTAGTTTTCTAGGGGGCGCTATTGAGCCATTTTGGCACGCACGCGTGCCATTTCCCAAAAATATCAAATTTTTCGCCGGTCCTGATGTGTGTGGCGATTTTCATGCGTTTTCGTGTATGTATAGGGCGTCAAAAAGGCCGATTTCGACGCCTAAAAAAAAAGTATAATAATAATAATAATAATAATAATAATTCCTAGGGTTACAATAGGTTCCTCGCACCACTTCGTGGTGCTCGGACCCTAATTACACAGAAAATACAATGAAGGATTTAAAAAGAAAATTAAACATTAAAAGGTGGTAAAACATTTAAAAAGAAAAACCTTAAAGATTTAATCGAAACATTAACAGACTGTCTGAAGGTTCAAACTAACAGAGAACTACTCAAGAACTTTTAAGATTTCAGTCCTCAGACTGTGTGAAGGTTCAAACTAACAGAGAAGTACTCAGGAACTTAGAAGATATCAGTCCTTGGACTGTCTGGAAGTTCAATCTAACAGAGAACTACTGTGGGACTTAGAAAATTTCAGCCCTCAGACTGTGTGAAAGCTCAGGTCCTGAGGACTCAGGAGGTCTGGAGGCTTTGAAAGTCTTGGAACTGAGGGTTCAACCCTCCAGCACAAAGGCTGAAGTCCAACCTCCTGAGAAAAACGATCGAGTCGAGACTCAAGTTAAAAAAAACTCGAAAATGGCAAAAAAAAAAAAAAAAATAGATGATAAATGCGCAAAAAAAAAAAAAAAAAAAGTATTGCGCGCAGCTTAGAGGGAACAGTGGTCCCAAAACTGTTGATAAATTATTTCTCAATAAAACCTCATAACCAGTTACATAAGAACACCCTCTTTACTGACCTCTTTACCAATAAACCCCAAGACATACTTTGCCAAAATCCATAATAATCCATAAAATCTTTATTTGCACAAGCCCCATGTGAAAATGACATCAGTCTGTATTTGTAGAGCATCTCATGAATGTAGCAGCACCGTTTAAATGTTTCATAACACAGAATATAAGCAAAGAGTATATAGGGATACAGACAAACATGGGAAATAAGAAACGTGCTCTTCAATAGTTATTGGCATTATTATTACTAGTAATATTATTTTTGTGTCCACTACAACCCATACAATCATCTAGTGTAGTCAAACAGGAATGTGTGCATGGCGAATCAAATCCAAAACAATCCATGAACCAACGACCACGTCTTGATTGCACTTCATATTATTGACCACTAGATGTCCTACTCGAGCACTCGTGTGTCATTGAGGCCTCGAGTAATGAACCATGTTTTGAATGAAGTGTCGAAGCTTCAACAAAGCCTCGATCAGCCATCACTAACGACAAGAAGATTCTCAGAGGGCGGAGCCAGAGAGCAGTGATTGGTCAGACCATAGATAATATAGAAGGCAGCGCGCTAGCGTATCTAGTCTGTTTATCTATGGTCGGCACGTCTGGTAGCGTCTCTGGCTGCTGTTGATCTTGTTTTTGGAGTAAAACACGGTAAGAAGATAAGTACTTCTAACCATCAGCGTTGTTTTGTTGTACGTTAAGTCAGCGACTTGTGAAGAGTTGTGTTTTGTCGTGTTTGAACAGTTGGTCCGGACGCGTTAGCTAGCTAAGTGGCTAAGTTGCTAGCGGGCTAATTAGCACAGGTGGCTAACTTACCGCTGAACACCTGTTAGTTGCTGCCACCGCTGTCCGTCATTATTAGCATGAACTTCTCAACCTGTATTTCTCTGCTGTGTATTTTAGCTTTTAAAAAAGTTATTTTACTTTAAGGTTAACTGAAACCCGTTCAGCTGCACTGAAGTTTAACATTTAGCTGGTTTGAATTAAACCACGCTTAACATTGTGCAACATTACCTCTCTGACTCTCCATAATTTCATTAAATTCCTTCTCTCTTCCACTGCTCAAGTTCAATCCAGTATATAAAATGACATTAATAGTGAATAAACTAACAACCAGCCATTGTATTTATTTATTATTGCATGTATTTGTAGTAAAACATGAGTTAAAACATCCTACTTTTGGATCTAGAACTGCACAAGCCGTTCATTTTCAGTCACCTGACGAGTTAAACTCTCCTTTTTATGTGAGGTTGAAGCAGAAAGTCTGAGTTAACAAAGAAAGTTGTTTATAATTTGCGATACCTGCTATCTCTGACTGAGGCTTTAGTTTTTGTAGAGCCGATTTACATGTAGAAACTTTGTTCAGGAAGATTTCTCAGTAGCTCAGAGGACAGGCTGCTTTTTACACAACCTTGTAAGAGAATGTCTGTCAATGCTTTCAGCAGAATTTAGAAACACAACACTTCCTAAACAGATGTTTTGAAGCTGTGAGGTTAAATCAGTGTGTTTGTTTGTGGTCTTTCTGTTTCTAGGTTGAAGCTGAATTAGTGAGGAAGACTCCTGCTCCTGTCATCTCTAAGCTCCTCACACATCTTTACCTGCACATGAGGAAAATCACTCCTGTAGAATGCAGGTATGTTTGTCATTATTATAAAAAGATGTTGCCTGGTGACCTGTCAGAAACCCATTATACAGAGTCAGCCAAAATAATGTTTACACACATCAGGAAAAGAAAAACTTGCATAAATATTTCAATACCAAATTTATTCAGACATCACGAGATTAATAAAAGTTATCTTTGGCCTCTACAATTACAAGAGGTGCTCAAAGTGGTGGCCACTGGCTTCCAGACATTTCTGTTGTGTTGTACACGTCACTTGTTGATGCTCCATTCATGAGGGTAAAGCCATCTGTTGGGAAAACATCGTACAACAGGACACAGAGTTATCGGGATTTGATCAAACTTAGAAAGAGGAATCTATATGTATAGAAGTACTTATACAAATGAAATATTTTCAAGGTTTTTCTTTTCCTGATGTGTGTGTATCCATTTTTTGGCTGATTCTGACTCTGAACTTAATAAGAATAAAACTGTCATTTAATTGTTGCTCTGAAAGCTTCTTTAGTGAAAACCAGCTGGTGTTCTGCTTTGAAACAAACTGCTGTTGAGGTCTGTGTTTTTAGGTTTATCCCCACAGTTTCTGAATGAACTGATAGTTGTTTTTTTTTCCTGATCAATGTGGACGTTATAATTGATGGTAACATTTACTGATCATATAATCAGCATGACAGTATAACAGTATAACATTCTGACCACCCGACTAATACTGTGTTGGTCCCTTTATGCTGCTAAAACTCCTCTGACCCAGTGGTTCATCAGAACCTCTGGGGATGTCCTGTGGATCCTGTGGATCCTGTGGGTTGCAGGGTGGGTCCTACCTAGACCAGGCTGATCCTGGACCATCCCACTGATGCTCAATCAGATCTGGATGTGGGGAGTGTGGAACCCAGGTGAACAGCTTAGCTCTGTCGTGTTCCTCAGACCACTCCTGAGCAGTTTAATTTGTCCTGCTGAGGGTGGCAGCTGGCATCAAGGACTGCTGTTGCCATGGAGACTAGGGGCTTGTTTGTCCTGCAGTGTTTAGGTGGTGGTACATGTCAAACATCCACATGAACGTCAAGGTTTCCCAGCAGAACGTTGCATTAGAACAAGATGATGGATGTTGTTCTCTTCAGCTGTCAGTGGTCAGAATGTTGTGGCTGATCGGTGGATCTGTCTGCCTTTACTCTGACATCCAGAGTTATACAAAAGTGTAGTATGTGTGCAGTGCAGAAGAGATTTACTTTGTTGTATGCAGTTTTTTTTTTTTTTTTTTTTTTAAAGGGAGAGCATTTTTTTTATCCACCTGAATAAAGACCCAATCTTTCCCTTCAAAGGATAGTTAATTGTTACTACGGCTTCCATAGTGGTCCCATCAGAGAAAATCATATCCATATGCAGATTTTTATCAATTCCAGGACTGGTTCAGTAAAGATTATAATCATAAGTACATCAGATAATTCTTAGTCGCAGTTGGAATTTTGCAGCCTGAGAGATGGTTGAGAAGGTTTGCAGTTCTTGTTTTAGCAAAATATGTTATTGTACATGAAATTATCTGCAAACCAGCAAAGTGCATCAGTCTGAGGTATCTAAAAGTAAATAAGTAAAGAAAAATGCTTCTAAAGCCAATAATAAACAGAATATTTTGAGGGAATATTCTAAAAAGGAAAGAAAAGCTCCATTCTCACTCATCTCAGGATAAACTGTCATTAAAATTGACTTTAAATTTAGCTTCAACACAAGATAAAAACATTTACTTTCATTACTGATGTCAAGTTTTAATAAAGTTCATGCTACTTTTATAAAATGATGAAAGTGAATAAATTGTATTTCTGTGATCTGTGTTTGATTTCTGTCTTTTCTCCTGTCATCCAGATGTTCAGAGGGAGATGATGCCACATCTGGTCCAGCTGATGGAAGGTCTTGAAGTTCTCTGACTGGCCTCGACTGAAGATGGTCGTCTCACTGGATTTAAGGTTCAGATGCTCAGTAACAAACTCTACCAATGAGCCAACAGGGAAGCTTTAGGTTTATTAAATGTTGCTATGAAGGTTTCACTGTTTTTCTTTGTGAATGCAATGTGCTCCAACTGAAACTTGAAGTAGAACTTAGAAGTAAATCCTTCCATCTGAAAGGATTTAGTTGCATTAATAACCTCATAACATTCTAATTTTTATTCCAGTCTTGGTTGGAAATAGAATCTCTGTATTGATTTAGGTAAAAACTGAACTTCACAGCATGTTGAAGCAAAACAACCAGATGAAAACTGTGATGGTGTTGGATTGTCAGACCGTATTGTTGCAGCTCAAAGCAGCTTTTCTAGCTCAGTTCATTCTGACATTCAGCTATGAATCAACACAGCAGATGGTGATCCATGCTGTGGAAGTCTCACATCTCCTGATTTAATGGAGCTGCTTTGCACTTTTTACACTGTTTATTCACCAACACTTTATTTAATCAAAGTCCCATCTAGTTTTTATGAGGAATGTGATGTTTTAATTTCTCTGTGAATAACTGCAGTCTAATGTAACAGCTGGAGTTGTAACATCTGTCCTGATATTGATCATGAAGTATTGATCATGAAGTATTGATCAGAATACTTATGGGCAGCAGTCATCCCTGAAGTTTTACATTAAAATCTTTACTTGTGTTGTGAACTTTGGTAAGAAGCAGAAACTTTAGCGTTCCATGGATACATGAGTGTTAAATTCTGTCCATGTTTCCATTCTGGGAAATGCAGTCCAGCAGATGAGTTTGTTTTTACTGCCAGCTACCATTCAGTCTGAGATATTAAGAATAAGTAAATGTGCATAATGTGGAAATGAACAGATTTTATTTTTATTTATTCCTACAGCTGCTGCACGGAAAGTTCCAGAATGTGGAGGAATTTAGTCTCACAATCACAGACAATAAATATTATCTGAAAGTCAGGTTATTGTTGTTTATCAGCACAATACAAAAAGATTCGTGTTAAACATATTCCAGTTAAAACTCTAGAATATCGTGATTTATGTAAATTTACCTCAATAATATGAATGTTCAGGTTAAGATTGTGCAGTGATATTTATTATGTAAGTTTAGCTGATTAAAGTTTATGACTCTGCACTAAAATATTATTTAAATTTACATCATTATTATAATATTTACGGTCAGACCCTACAGTATTGAGATTAAGAAATAAACTATTCTATAAAATGTAAATACACTGAACTCATTTGAATATATTTAAGTGAGACTCTACAATATTATGACACAAATCTATCTAAATCAAAATTTTAATCATTTTCACTCCAAACATTTACTGGACTGATTTAAATATTAAAATCACTCCTTTCTAATCCTCTGCTGTACATTCAAACCTGAGGCCTTAAATGGAAACACACAAGTATCTGATTGAAGGAACTTCTGCAGAGTCCTGGTTCCAGAACATGATGATAGAATTATAGACAAACTTTAACAAAAGCTGTCTGAGAGTTTACAGGTTTTTATGTTAGATTTCTTCAGTAATTTAATGAGTTATCAGCAAAAATCAAGTGTTCATTTGATGAACTTCATTTCCTAAAACATCCAGAATTGGAGCTCATATCTTTGGCAGCTGTAAAGTTTCTGCTCCTTCAAAGTTCACAACACAATGAATGAATTCCTAAAACACTCTCAATGCTGGAGAGCATTTGATGCTGAAGCAGTGATCAGTTTTTCTGTTTCTTCTCTGGAGATGCACAATGAGGGACGTCTGCAGAGACTGAGAAAGAGTCTCACCACATCCTGACATGAGGAAAAAGACTTCATTGAAGACTACAATGAGAAAAACTATCAGACAGCAGACGGCTGCATTCAAGGTGAGCTCTGAACATTTGATCTGGAACAGGAATTCAATCACGGCAGCATGAGCTTCATTTCAGTCTGTAGCTGCTGAATTCATGGATGAATCATCTGGCACTAGAGAGGAAGACCATCAAACATCCACATCAGCTGATGGAGGTCCAAGAGTCTCACCCAACAAACAACCTACAGAGTGAAGACCTCAAATCTGATTGGACGGCCTCCTATTCAGCCACATGTATGAACAAATGCCTCTAAGCTGATTTGTTTTCTAAAATAAATCTAGTTTGAGTCCTAATCTATGCCTGTGTGTTTGCTTCTTTACACGGCTGTTAACAGTTTAGGCTGTTAGATTGTTCCAGATAAGACAAGTACAAGATTCTTCAGAGCCGTTCTACCACGAGCCTGACAGGAAGAACTCCAACAGCTACTGAATGTTCCTGTGGTCCCCTCAAGGCTACAGGAGGAGCCCTATGAGGACGAGCCGGTCCACCTGATGGAGGCCAGTCGCTGCGGTTCAAAGCCAACACCGACTACGTGGACTTCTACTGGACCACATGGAGGCCTTCAAACCGGACCAACAAGTTCAGCGACTCCCCGACTCGTGGGTCTGAGGATGCTGCCGAGCCTCGGTCCAGCCGGCCTCCTGTCTGTGGATGTTTGAGTGCTGAGAGGTTTATGGATGCGTGTGAACGTGTCTGTGTTGAAACAGCAGCTTTTGACTCAGTAACACCAGGAAAAACCAAGAGCTCCTTTATTTGTGACTTCCACTAAAAAAAAAATGATGAAAATAAGTTTGCCAGGGTTCTGACTGATAACAGATTATTAAATAATGAAAATAATCCTTTAAATATTCCTTTAAACAGTCCATTTAGGTCTACATTTCCTTTACACTGACTGCTTGGTATATGTACAAGTATTTTGGGTGGAATATACCATTAAGCCTGTTGTTCAAGGGTTCTTCTGGGAATATACCATTACACCAACCTTTTAGGTAAATGTTCCAGGATGTTGGGTAGAATATACCATCAGATAAACCTTTTAGGTCTACATTGGAAGATTTTAGAGTAGAATATTACTCCAGACCATCCTTTAAGGTGGAATACTCCTTTACACCAAGATTTTTTGGTCTACATCGAACGATTTTGGGTGGAATATTCCTTTGAATGAACTTTTTAAGTTTATGTTCAAGGATGTTGGGTGGAATATACCATCAGACCAACCTCCAAGGTCTACAATAGTGAATTTTGGGTGGAATATACCATTAAACTCACCTTTTAGGTCTCCATTGGAGGGTTTTAGGTGGAATTTTCTTCCAAACTGTCTTTTAGTCTACATGTAAGGATGTTTAGGATGGTATATTCTTCCAAACCAACTTCTCAGGTCTACATTTCAGGTGGAATATTCCTCCATACTAACTTTTTTGGTCTACAATGAAGGTTTTTTTCCAAATCACCCTTTCGGGTCTATATTTGAGGTTTTAGGTGGAATATTCCTTTTAACCAGCCCCTCAGGTCTCTTTGAGGATTTTAGATGGAATACTCAGTTAAACCAACATTTTAAGTGCATGTCCAAGGATTTTTGGTGGAATTTTCCTTTAAGGTGGATGTTTAAGGACCTTGTAGGTGGAATACTTCCTGAAACCAACCTTTTAGGTCAACATTCAAAGATTTAAGGTGGAATATTCCTTTAAACCAACCTAAATTTCATGTTTTGATCATTATCAAGTGAGAAACCTCAATCCAGACTCCTCATAATGACGTTTGAGATTTATGCTGCTGTTATTTGTTTAGTCCAGACAAAATGACAGAAATCCACAACTGTAATTTTATTTCAGGACTCGGTTATTAAATGTCAAAACAATCCATGTGACTCTAAAAACTCAACAGCTTTACAAACTCTAAGATTAAACTCTCCAAGGATCCAAAATAAGTTGAACTTCTACATGAGAACTTTAATTATTCTTCATCTACTTCCTGAAAAATTTGGTCAATAAAAAAGAGAAAAACTAATATTTTCAGCTGAACTAAAGACAGACTTTGGGATTTTTCTGCTCACATGTTGTGTTGTAAACTTACTCTTTCAAATAAATAGCCTCCTAACCCCCTGGAAACCAGCGTTTGTCCTGTTTTTGTGTTGCTCCTCGGCGACCCTAGACAGCCGGGTCCTAATGTTTTTTGAGCAACACACCACACTATGATGTTTTTACAATGATGGTTCTACTATGAAACCAGTTTGACATGTTCAGGCGTTCTTTGTGTGAAAACTCAGAGATTTTAGGTATCAGAAGGTGGTTTTCAACTTTCTTTGTTAACTTTCTGCTTCAACTTTAAACTAAATTTCCTTCACTAACCCAGCCCTCTGGACTTCCAGTAAGCTGTGTTCCTATTGGCTGTCCAGGTGGCTGCTTGGTGTTATCAGGAACACCTGAGCAGCTCAGTGTCTTCCTGCTTTATTGAGCTGCAGACAAACATTTCCTCTGCTTCTCTTCACCACTGAATCGGGTTTGGCTCCATTGCTTTAGTTTGTTGTTTAGGCATTGGCTTGCAGCTTCCAGCAGTAAAATTGTCTTTAATGTGTTTCTTGGTGTATTTTAGGGCTTTGTACCGGATAGTTGTCTTGGTAAATGTGGTTGTTTAGGCACAGTTAGCACCTGGTGCTAATGTGTGCAGTGATTAGTGGGTTTGATGCAGCTGAGTTGTGTCTTTGTCTTGGCTGTAGTGAGTCTGTAGAGGTTTTTGGTCAGACACATTCTGTATTCTTGTTTGAGAACCAGCGTTGGTTGTCCAGAAGGTAAGAGTTCCTGTCCTGATTCTCTGTTCTCAGAGCTTCTCTGGTAGGCTGCAGGAGACTTTAGCGTTTGGGTTGTACTAGTTTGGTTTTTGTACGGTTTCATTTGGACGACTATCTTGAGGCCCCTCCATGTGGTTTAGTGAGGTTTTCTGCAACAGTTCTACAAAGCAACCTGCAGCAGAAGAGACTGAGAGTTTTTAGGAAGTTCTGGAGACCAGACTTTAGAGCAACAGAAACATTTGTCAGCAGTTTGAGCAGGAGAAGATGAGCTTCAGAGTAGAAATGAGACGGAAACCTTCTTGACCCGTGTGGTGAGGTCATGTACCAAGAGTTTGAGCAGGTTGTGAAGAGTCTGTAGTTCTTTGGTCTGAAAGCACAAGAAGAGTCGACTCATTAAAGGAGAAAACAGGAGATACTGTTGGTTCTTCTGTCACTCTGCAGTTTCCAGTTTCCTTAGACTGAATATCCAGTTTATATTTTAAATGATTTCCCATGTGAGCCCAAGAAGACTTCAATAAACTCCCTCCATCCCCTGGACACAACATAATCTATTACCATGTTAAATTTATTTATTTATTTATTTTTTTATTAGTGTTTTTGAGTTTTAATCCTAGTTTTAGCGTAGTTTTTTTCTCTTTGCTTGTTTAGTTTTGTCATCTGTGTAAAAGGTGCTAAACAAATAAAGTTGAATTGATAAACTGAATAATTGACTAACTCATGATTGTGACAACAGAAGTATTTTCATTGTGATTTAAGGGTTTATTTCATTTGTAAGGTTGGGGTTAAAATCTTGACAGAAAAAGAAGATTAAAGAAATAAACTACATAACAAAAAGCAATTAAATCAAAGGGGGAAAAAATTAATACAATAAAACGTTAAAAAAAATTTTTTTCAAAAAGTATTTTTTAAATGTTTTCTCTGTAATTTTTAATAATGTTATTTTAAAAACTTTGTTTAATTTCATACTTACATGTTTTGTATTGTGTTTAATTATCTAATTCAATATTTTGTCAGTTTAATAAAATGAAACATTAAATACAATTAAATGATATTCAACTGACAAAATATTGAATTAGATAATTAAACACGATACAAAACATGTATGAAATTAAACAAAATTTTTAAAATAACATCATTAAAAATTACAGAGAAAATATTTTAGTAAATTAAACATTAAAAAAAAAACTTTTTAAACAAGAGTAATATTAAACATTTTAAAAAATACAAAACATTAAATTAGATTATTAAACCTTTAAAAAGACAAAACATTTAATTAAAAAATTCAATGTTTAATTAGAAAATTAAATCTTAAAGACAATAAAACTTCAAATAGGAATTAAACAGAAAATACAATGAATCATTTAAAAAGAAAATTAAACATTAAAAGGTGGTAAAACATTTAACAAAGATTTAATCGAAAAATTAAATATTGGGAAAGAAAAAAAAATTTCAAACTAGCCGATAAAACATTTGAAACAACAATTAAACATTAAAAAGACAAAACATTTCTAAATCAAATCAGACATTAGAAAAGAATAAAAGGTGAGAAAAGAGCAAAACTAAACATTTTAGAAGAATCAAACTAGAGACAAAAAATTTGAAAAGACACCAGTTAAACTTTAGAAGATCAAATTAAGCAGAAGAGACAATAAAAGGATCAAAATGAGCAAAAACAGATAAAGGGATTAAAGCGTTTTCTAGTCTGAAATGAAAACATCGAGTTGTTTCTTCAAACATTTCCTCTTTCTATGTTCTTGGTTTGATTGTGGACAGATTTACTAAGAACTCATTTAAGAAAACTGCTTTCCAGATAAAGTCTACTAGTAGCTGAAGGCATTGAGCAAACTGTTGCCTTCTGATCTCCACAAACTTTACTGTTCAGTGAAGAGAATCAAAGTTTGTTCAGGATTTCTAAAAAACCCACAGGTGAAGGTCTGAGAAGAACTCAGATTGATGGTCTAAATGTGAAATCAAGACCCATGGTCACAAGTTTTAAGGCTTCTGTTGACCAGAAAGTTCAAACGAACAGAGAAGTACTGAGAAACTTTTAAGATTTCAGTCCTCAGACTGTCTAAAGGTTCAAACTAACAGAGAACTACTCAGGAACTTAGAGGATTTCAGTCCTTGGACTGTCTGAAGGTTCAAACTAACAGAGATCTACTGTGGGACTTAGAAAATTTCAGTCCTCAGACTGTGTGAAAGCTCAGGTCCTGAGGACTCGGGAGGTCTGGAGGCTTGGAAAGTCTTGGAAATGAGGGTTCAACCCTCCAGCACAAAGGCTGAAGTCCAACCTCCTGAGAAAAACGGTCAAGTCGTGACACAAGTTAAAAAAAAAACTCGAAAACGACAAAAAATAGAAGATAAATGCGCAAAAAAAAGTAAATTTAGTATCTGAGCAAGTAGCTCAGGGGATAAGAAGACAGACTCCCAACTGGAGGGTCGCAGGTTCAAGACCCACCACCGGCAATTTTCTTTCTTTGTCTTAGTCAGAATTTGGAGAAAATTTAAGAACTGTCTGGTCTTGAACCAGCGACCTGCAGCTCTACAGGCAAATCCTTAACTCACTGAGCTACAGATCAGATGAAAATAAAATGATTTCGTCGTCCCTTTGTCATCGTAGTTTCCAAGTGACCACATGGGTGGAGCCAAGGCGGAGCCTGGGTGGAGTCTGGGTGGAGTCAGGGCGGAGAGTAGGCGGGTAGGTGGGTGGCGGCCTCCCCCCTCTACTCCCCCACCTCCCCCCACCACCCACCACACCTTCCCCCGCCCGACGAATTTTTTGAGTCTCCACGAGTTCTTCGAGTCTCGACGGGTTTTCCCGAGTTTCTGGAGTTTCCACGAGGTCGGAGGTAGAACAAGTTGTCATGAAGAGATGTTGGAGTCGGCCAGGATGGACTGACTTTTTACAGCGACTGGAAGACCACTAGAAGAGCAGGTCTTTAACCACCATTCATAAAATCCATGGAGTCTGTTCCAGAGAAATGAAGGGAGGTCAACTTTTATCAACCTCCATCCAGATCTTCAACTTGATATCTTTACTTGGAGATTTTTAGCACCACGAATCTTTAGTATCACACTTTATTATCATTTATTAGGACTTTAATGGAATCCACCAGCAGATTTAGATTTTGTTGACAAACTTTATTCTTGCTGTCGTGGGATTTAAAACTCTTCCTTCTATTTGACCTCATGTTTATTAGTTTTAGTGGAGAAAGTTATTTTAATTGTCAATTAGTCTCTTAAAAATCAAATAATAACTTGGATTGGTCAAGAGGTTTAAATTTCTTACTTTGTCATATTTTATATATGACAAAAGAATATAAAAATAAAGCGTCTTGAGACAATTTGACCTGTAATTGGCGTTGTATAAATAAAATTGAATTAAAATTGTATGTATCTTGTAATGGAGTAATTCAGGCATATATGTTGGAAAACAAATTTTCTTTGTCCATTAATCTGTTGATTGTTTTCTCCACTAATTCATTTCTTGTTTTGGTTTATAAAATGTCAAACCCAAATATATTCAGTTTACTGTCATAAAAACGAAAAAGATTTACATTCATGATGCAGGAATCAGGCAGTTTTTCACTTTTTATCTTAGTTTAGTCAGAAAGATAGCTGATAATGTGTGAATTGTTGTAGCTTTTGAGTCGTAAAAGGTTTTAATCTTTGGGGCCGAGTGTCAAAAAACATCTAGAATCCAACATCAACAAAACACTCAAAGATTTGAACCCCATTAAAGGGAAATCCATCTTTTGCATGACAATGTCTAATTAAAGGACATTTATTTCCAACGTAAATGTGTGATATTCATCCTCTGGAGCTTTCTCTTCACATCGTCTTCCACTTGGACTGGTTTGGTCGGGAGCATGTGCAACAAACATTTGAAAAACTGCACTTTAACATCAATGAATGACACTGAAGTTTAATCTCTACATAAATGAGACTGAGTCTGGATGTGCTGCTCTGTCATTAACTCCTAAGTTTAGGGAAAGTTCAAACAAAAGAGGACAGTTCAGATAAGACTTGAGAATGAGCCAATTTTGAACAAACACCTCAGACTTTCTGAGCTTCAGCACCTACAGCAAGATATTTTAACAAGCAACTCAAGAGATCCAGAAGTTGGAGAGAGTTAGCTTTAGCTGAGCCAAAGAACATGTGGGACGCTAACCTAGCAAACATTTCAGACTTTTCTCTGTGAATTCTGAGAAATAATTTCCTATTTAATGACAGAGCTACACATCTTAACTCAGTGTCATTAAAACAGACTCTAATTCAGTGTCATCCATCCATATTAAAGTGCAGTTACCCAAAATGTTTGTTGCATGAGCTCCAACAAAACCTGTCCAGGTAGAAGGCCACTTTGACAAACAGGAAGTGGAAGATTCCAAGCAGATTTATAGAAGGGGGAACCGGACTGTACTAAGTGTGGTGGAGTATAGAGGGGCGTTTTGTGGGTTTTTAAGGCTGATAATGATTATTAGAGAGACATTTGGAGTAGATATTCATTTGCAGTTAATGAAAGTATTTATTAGAAGAACTTAGAAGAACACAAACTCTAACAGAAAAGTTTGTTGATACGTTTTTGTTTTGTTTACAGATGTTAAGTTAAAGGAGTTTTACTCGTGACGTATAACCAATCAAATCACTCCAGAAGACAGAGTGACCACAGGTAGATAAAGGTTCAGAGCCAAAGTAGCGCCATTTTTAAATTTAATTATTACCGTAAATCAGTAAAAAATAAAATACTTTTAATCAGTAAATCAGTCGGCCCACAATTACTACAATTCTACAATGTATGTCTCTTTCCTTTGACTTGTTATTTGTACAATATACGATGTATATGATGGTGTTTTTTCATACCAAAGGCTTTACTATGATGTTTTCTAAGAGACATATGATGCTACTCTGTTTGTTCTGGCTCTGGGCCGCTGCACTCCTCCTCTGTTGTTTTCTGGATTGTACTCAGCTGCATGCCTTCGTCCACCCGGCCTCCGTTGACTTGTCCCGCCTGCCGTCTCTGGAGCTGAAGCTGGATTGGAACAGACCAAAGTACAGTCCAATCACGATGCCAGCTGCCTCTCAAAAGGCTCCTTCATCTGGCAGGTGGTGGTACTTCTCCTGAGGGGAAGCTGAGCTGGCCCGGCAGAACTTTGGAGATGTGTTCCAGTGGTTGGTGGAAGTGTGGGGAGATAGAGAGGGACCTTTGAATTGTTCAGAAAGGAAAACAGGGAATCAATTGGTAGTTTTAGTTTTGGGTGCGACTGCAGTGTGTTTTTGGGTATTAAGAGGTGAACAGGAAGAGGGTTTTTTTGTATTGATTATCTTTTACTTTGTTCCTGGTTGGAATGTCCATCAATGTCAACATGAAGTTCACTTTTAGTTCTGTTTATTTATTTTTATTTTACTAACACCCATTTCCTTTTAACCCCCTCACCTGTTGTGTTGTTGTAAACTTACTCTTTCAAATAAATACTCGTCTAACCCTCTGGAAACCAGCGTTTGGACTGTTTTTGTGTTGCTCCTCACCTACTTCAGACAGCCAGGACAAAACAACGTTTTGTGGACCAAAGGCTATACTACAACGGTTTTAGAGCAACATGCTATACTATGACATTTTTTGAACCAAAGGCTATAGATGATGTTTTTTGGGCGACATGCTACTAAACTATGACGTTTTTTGAGCCACATGCTATACTATGACGTTTTTTGGGCGACATGCTAAACTATGACGTTTTTTGGACGGCACGCTATACTATGACGTTTTTAGAGCGACATGCTATACTATAATGTTTTTAGAGCGACATGCTATACTATGATGATTTTAGAGCGACATGCTATACTATGATGATTTTAGAGCGACACGCTATACTATGATGTTTTTAGAGCAACACGCTATACTATGATGTTTTTAGAGCGACATGCTATACTATGTTTTTAGAGCGACACGCTATACTATGACGTTTTTAGAGCGACACGCTATACTATGATGTTTTTAGAGCCACATGCTATACTATGATGATTTTAGAGCGACACGCTATACAATGATGTTTTTAGAGAGACATGCAATACTATGACATTTTTTGGACGGCATGCTATACTATGACATTTGTTGGGCGACACGCTACACTATAGGCTTTTTAAATTGAGATATTACTATGACGGGTTTTTTTTGTTTTTTAGCAACATATAAGAATTTGAACAGTTTTAAAAATTACTATACTTTTACTTGTGCAATGAAATATTATTCTATGGCATTTTTTAGACAACATATACTCTGATGTTTTCTTGAATAACATACTATTTTGATAATATACTGCACTATGACATTTTTTGAACCACATATCATACATGACAATTTTAGGCAACATCCTATCATTTTGCACTTTTTGAACCACATAATAATCAGTTGGGTTTTTTTGCCGACATGCTATACTATGAACTACAGGCCATACTATGTTATTCTTGAGTAAAGCATACTATACTTTGACATTTTCTGCACTACATCCTATACTATGGCGTTATACACAGAGTGCTTTGGTTACATGTTGATTTATAATCTAGATTTTTTTCTGTTTTGTTTTTTGACAGGATTACCACAGACCTGACCGTGAACACCGTTGACACCCACCTGAGGGAGACGCTGCCTAAGATCTCAAGGCTGCTTGGTCATGGTCTTTCTGGTCCTGCTCCAGAACGCCTTCATCAACTACGTCTTCTTTTGAAGAGGCCCTCAGATGCTGCAATCTCTGACCTTCAGGAGGAACTGCTACTTTCACTCTGTAATGAGACGGTGGTTATTTTAAAGACCCAGCTCCTGGCGGCTTTGAATGAAAGTTTAACACCCATCAAAACGGAACTACAGACAGTTAAATCTGAGCTGTCGGTCAGTATTTCAAACATCAAGTCCGACCCGGCTGCCCTAAAACACGCTGTGGGTGAAACGGAAACTTCACTCTCCACATCACCGACGACATCGTCACACTCCAAAGCAGAGACCTGTCTGCTGAACTTTTAAAAGTGGACTATAAATGTGAAGAATGTGAGCAGCAGCAGCCTGTGAGCAGCCGAACAGATGTGATCAGAAAGAAGTCATTTTCTTTTTTCTTTTCTTTCTGGTTGACTTGATGCTGTCAGATGCAGATGTTGGAGCTGATTCTGATCTTTCAGGATAAAAAGCTGCTTTTCCTTCACAGACTTTTCAGGAAATTATTCTCTCAGGTTTTCTCTGCTATTTATATTTTTATTATCTGTGATTATTTCATTATTTATTGTAAAAATAAAGTTTGAGGCATAAAGACTCATTTAGTTATTTTAATCCTGAAATCTTTGATGAAGCAGAACTAAACTTCCATTTTCCTTCTTGTACTTCTGATACTAGAACTAAACGTATCTTCAACATGGATCATCTGCTTTTCATGCATCAGCAGCAACATCACAACAACAAATGAGACAATTTTCAACAAATTGATGAAACTGATGTCATTTAAAACTATCAGAGTCTGTTTTAGTGTCAAATTAAAGCTGATTACTGACAACTAGAACATTAACGTTACTGTTTTAATCACATTTAAGTTTCCTGAACGTTACATTAATGTCAACCAGCCACAGTTTTATGAACTTAATGAACCACATTACAGGAACACAACACACTTCAGCTGTTTACATGAAACTCAACACATTAGCTTGATGCTACGTTAGCTTTAATCAGGCTACCACTGAGCAGCTAGCTCGGTTAGCATCGCTAACATTAAAGCTAATATTTACTATGCTAACTCTCTTCTCTGGTCAACACACACTGAAACAAACTCCACCAACATCTGGAGTGCATGGCACACATTACATCTGACACTAAAGCTGCATATAAAGTGCATTAAAAGCGGCACCGATACGAAAATAAACATTTACTTACCGAACTATTAGAGTCCTTTCAGTGTCTGCTGGAAGAATCAGCCGAAGGTAGAAAACTGGTTAAAACAAGCCAACGGGCAGGAAAACTGTCTGTGGAAAATGTTCTGCTGCTTCACTGATAAATAAACCAACAGTTATCATATCAGAAATTAATCCAAACGAGGAGAGCAGAGTCTCTGCTGCCTCCTCCATAGGACCTGTCAATCATTCCAGACCAGACTGTCAATCAAGTAGTCCCGCCCCCTGGCTTCGCAAAACTTTAACGCTCTATAAAAAAAAATCAATATTGATTTATTCTAAGATCGGCCACCTGATCTCTCATTTTGACCATGAAAAATAACGAAAAAAAAATTATATCCAGTCAATGCACCGCACTCTGTTTGGCTCCACACTTGCTGATGACCACTTCCGGTCTCAGAAAATGAAAAAACGGACCTTTTTTCGTTTGTGTCTCTTACTGATTTTACTTTCTTGTTATTCTAAATATAAAACGAAAATCAAAGCATTTTTAAAAAAAAAAAATCGTATATCCCTTTTTGATCATGAAAAGGAAAAACGCCTTGTATTTTAATTTTTGTATTTTAAAACGAAAATCAAATAACCACTCGATTTTTTTTTTTTCAATACCCGTTTCAGAACGGAAAATCCAATTACCAGATCCGTTCATGGAATTAACCATTAGTTCTGCTGGTAGGTGGGAAAACAAATTATTTTGCTGGCAACTATCTGCATGCGATGAATCAATAAATGCTTCACGCTCCGAGCTTTTTCCACGTGAGTCTGAACACTCAGCTATCAATTGGCCTACTGAGCCTTCAACTGAAGCATGATGCATTCATCATTTACTGTATTTGGGAAACGAAAAAATGAATATATCTTCAATTAATATATCATGCTAGTTTTCTATTGTGGGGCCTTTGCGTTGCCTCTGTACTGCTTCTGAGTGTTTTTAAAGCGACCACAGAGGGGCTCTGCAATCAGATATGTTAAACTTCCACAGATTGTGGCTCAGTGCTGAAATGTTCTCTACTTGGTAGGTCATGAAGTTTCCCTCAGACTTTTTTCACCATTGCAAAGCTTGAGTTTAGATTCCTGAACTGCAGGACTGTAGATAAAGCTACACATGGTCCTTATAGCGCCTTCTCTCTCCTACATTCACAGACGTGGGTTCTTTTCCTTCTTTCTTTCCTTGTCGTACGTGATGAATTCCACTGCAGCCTCCGATCATCCCCTTTGTTTTCTAACTTTATTGAGTAAGACCAGCATTCCAAGCATTCAAGCAGCATCCTCGATGGTTTTATGAAAGTGCCTACAGACGCCTTCAACTGATTGACTTTCCGATGGATGCATCCTGTCCACCTTCAGAAGCCGTTTTCCTCTTCCTCATCCCTACAGCGCACAGTCATGAGCACAGCTCCCCTCAGAGACTAGTCCGGATACCTGCTGCAATGTTTGCTTGTCCAGCTGGAAATAGTTGTGTGTGCGTTAGAGAGAGAGGAAGGTGAGAGGTAAAGGAAGACCAGTTGATCATCAAGGCCTCAAAGGAAATTTGTAATAACAGTGGTGAGCTGTGGCTGCTGCACCGTGTCCTGCATCCTGTTGTGTCTACATGCTCCTGCACCTTCACTGTGATTTCTGAATACAAAAGTGTTTCCTTTTTCAATTTGGCAGAGCTGTCAAAGTGCCCTTTTTTATGTGTGTGTAATGTGTTTATCCAGGATTAATCACAATGTCAGTCTGCGTACTATTAAAGAGCATTAAGATTAGATTGCAAGATTCAAACAGTCATAAACTAACATCAGATGTCATTCGTTTTTCATTATAGGCTACTTTAATTTTCTTTTTGTTTTTACATATACCACCTTATAGACACCCATGTTACATGTGTACATCATGATGAAAAAAATAGAACATTTCTGTGCTTAAAATATAGTAGTAAATGAATTAATAGAAATGAAGTCATTTTAAAAAGTTCTGTGAACATACATGTATGCAGAGTTTCACCAATTTGTCCATAGTGGGTGACCTCTGCTGTTGTTCAATGGCACAAAGATAAAGGAATCGTGAACTCTGGACTCTAAATGGCATTAAAAAGAGAGGGCAAAAATTGTGTAAAGTGTGCATTCGTCCTATGACTTGCAGATACATCCACATACATGTTTAGCACAGAATCGAAGTGAGACTTATATATTATAAATAACATGTATATATTTTTTTCTCAAAAGGAAAAAAAAGATACAGATTTTGCTTTAAGTAGATTTTTGTTTGACTTTAAAACTTTCTTTCAGATTCAATATAAGGCATTTTTGATCCTTAATGGCCTTCCAATTCTCATAAGTTTGAAATGTATTGTTTAGTCCTTATTAAAAACTGACATTAGGAAAATTTAAAAATAAAACAACAACCAGACATGACTCATCTAGTTATGTTGTTTTACTACAGTGCATCAATAGCCTTAGAGACTTGGGCGAAGACGTCATCCACTGGCAGCTCAGAGTCGACCTACACAAGAGGAGATGAAACCATGAGAAAGGACACATGTTAGCTGTTACTGCTGGTTCAGATTTAGTGTCTTCCTATCACAGCAGTCACACTCACCTTCCTGACAATGCCACGGCCCTCATAAAAGGCGATGACTGGCTCGGTTGCTTTGTAATACAAGTCCAGGCGCTTCTTGATGGTCTCCTCATTATCATCAGAACGGCCGCTGGTCTCGCCGCGTTTCAACAGCCTCTTGACCATGGTCTCTGCTTTCGCATCGACGTACAGCAGCAGGCAGGGTTTGCCGATCTGCGATCAAAGAGAGGAGTTTGCTAATTAAAAGCTTTTTTCTTTTCTTTTTTTTAATGCTGCAGGGATGAATTATAATCCCACATCTCACGCTCAGCTCCTACCTTCTTCTCAAACTCCTCTCCCTGCTTCACCTCACGGGGGTAGCCATCAATAAGGAAGCCCTTGGAGACATCAGCCTTGGCAATCATGGCGTCCTTAATCATGTCTAAGACTGTGTCCTGAAAGCATCCCCCAAACATTATGATCAACCTTCACCATGATATGGCACTTCTGACAGAAAAAATGCATTATTTATTGGTTTATTTTACATTATTTATCTGTGCACACATTTGTTTAATCTTGGACAAGTAGGAAAAGACAGTGATCCTTGCTGAGATAAGAGAGAAATTATATTTTCTTGAGAATGATTGGATGTCATTAAAGGTTACTGTCCTACCAGGGGGACAAGTTCTCCCTTCTGCATGATGGCCTGGAGCGTCTTGCCCCTCTCAGAGCCAGAAGCCACCTCAGCACGGAGCAGATCCCCAGATGATAGATGGGTGTAGCCATACTTTGTGACTATCTTCTCACACTGGGTGCCCTTTCCAGAGCCAGGTCCACCTAAAAATGCACAGAAAGCATGATTGTAGCATGAAAGATGTTTGTAGTTAAATGTGTCTGCCAAAAAAACTTTGTACTCACCCACAACAAAGATGATCTTGGCGTCTTTAATTTTCTCTGAAAAGAGCGTAAGCAAAACAAGTTATAAATCAATGCTGTGGAAAGGTTTTCCTACACAGAAGAACTTCAATTCACAATTAACTGATTTCTTAACAAACCAACTTGAGACTCAGATGTGGAGGAACAACACAGAGGAAACGTCAGCACATGGATTTTCCATTTTTAGTTGCAGGATACAGAGTCACCTGGTCCAACAAGCTGTTTTAACTGTGCTTGCATTGGTGTATTACTCAAACGGTGTTGTCGTGGCAACTGTTGTCACCTAATAATGTCATGCAGACAGGTGCTCACAGTGAGCTACAGGAAAAATCTGAGTAATCAATCTAACTAATGAGTAAAAAATAAAAAGAAAATCAGAATGCTGGACTTTCTCTCAACTATATTATTAAAGCATGATTAATAATATATATTTTTAAAAATAAATATCTCATATATAACCTAATTTATGTTGTTAATTAAATATAACATAACAGTTTATTCTCAACAATAATGGAATATCATACCTATCTTAAATGGAATTCTGTATTCTCAAACTCCTACCAAAAGAGGGCAGCAGAGTCAACAAAAACACAAAAGCCTGCCTCTGCTTTACTTTAATCCCATTGGATAAATAATAAAACCACAAATGTACATGTTCACCACTTTAATCTTTTAACTGAAAAGCATTTATAATCTCATTTAAACACACATATTCATTACCTGCCATTGTGTTGCGTCTGTTGAGTGTTTTCCTTCAACTGTAACACATAAAGAGACATAGAAAAGCACATAAATTACCAAAATAAACAGCAGGAAGCGAGTCACACATTTTAAAATAAAAACTGGACAATGAGTGTCTAGAAAAGGCATTTTAAGTCTGGAATTAATGTTGCAGTCAGAAAAGACAAGGTAATTTTCTTGAATATGTTTTTATAATTTGGTAGTTCATCAGACATTATATCTGGATGGGCCAACTTGTTCCATTTATTGTGGAAACAGTAAAATCAGTTCCATACAGTGATTTCCCATAAGCATTTCCTGTAACTGTTACATAACTGCATTATCTACTCAGGGAATCAATACTGTTGCATTTAACACATCTTTTTTTAAAAGAAAAATAAAGTTAATATTGTTAAATGCTGGCTAAAATGTACCATATGTATGTGTATATATTTATTTTTGTGTATAATGAAGTCGGTATTTAATACTTGTATTTATTGAGATTATACATAGGAGCTCTAATTAAGTTATAATGAGTACAACAGTATTAAGCAGACTTGTGGACAGCATGCATCAAATCCTTAAATAGCAGCACTGTTTTGTTCTTCTATGGCCTTAAAGCTATTTCAGATCTATTTTTAAAGACCAAAAGAACCAACGAATTCCTGGAGATTCAGCCAACCAGCATTAGAGGAGACAGGAGAAGCCTCGAGTTGGAGCAATTTATTTAAAGCTGCATATTCAGAGTTACTTCATAGTAGTTCTAATATCTGAGTATTTGATTGACCATCTCAAGAAGTAGTTTCGTATTCATATTACTAAATATATCTAAACAAGACAACAACCACAATGCTTCCTGTTTAGACTTCTGCTTTAGTCGACATGGAGACAGAAGGCATAGGAATGAGGAAGCAGGTTGGGCGAAACATCGGTGTAAATACAGTACATATCTCCAAGTCACAGCTTGCCTCTGTCGTGTTCCTCTGGTTGGTAATGAACTACTTAGAGGCCGTCATTTTAAGTGTTTTTCAGATAAAACTGATATCCGTTTTACAGCTGCTGACCACTGATGCATGGAGAAGTCAGAATGTCCCCTATATGGAGTATTTACCATCAGTATCTATGGTCACCTTACCATTATGTACACTCCACTTATGGCCATTGTGCCCGTTACTAGGTTTCTTATTTCACTTTGGTGTTTTAGCTACGGTCATTAAGTAACCTGCTATGTGAAACATGATTTGTGTCAGGAGGTAAAAGGCTGGTTTCTTAGGTTACCTGGGGACTCACAGTTAGATTTAAGTGTCCTGGCAGAGTCACCAGGGTAACAGATCATATTGTATAATTCTGTGAAGGCTATATTTTCTTGGTCTTCTTAGCCCTACTTTATAAAAGCTACAAATGGGGCTCTGACATTAGAAGAGTTTTAACAAAGCTTTAATGTGACCGGGTGACAATGTGACTGTTTGCTCACTGCCACATGCTTGTTATCCAAACAAATCTCTCAGTATAGTGCCAGATTGATAACTAAGCTTTGAGGAATGTAGAGTGTTAGAAAGTTGATATGAGTTGTTTCACTATAGTTGCAACAGAGAAAAAAAAGGCTATACATTAACGTATATTACATGTATGGAAGTGACTAACTAACAGGTGTTACAATGTGCATTTTTGCAGAATATAGACCAAAGCTGCACATGATACCAGCTTGTTCTCTGATTCTCACTGGAGCTACACCTCAGTACTAGTGGTGCAGCTTCTCCGGTGTCCAGTTATATGTCAGCACCCATTAACCCTGTGGTCTCTGCAAATGTCACTTGGATGCTGGCATCTGAGTCAGCACAGAGCCGGTTTGGGAATCCCTCTCTGGCCTATTATGGTTCCTTCTTCTGGGTCCCATACTTCTTTGGCATGTCGGATGTGTTCTGGTTCCAGTGTAGTGCAAAATACATTAAATAGCTCTTGGATGAATTCAGTACTAAGAAATAATGCAGTACAGTACAAAAAAAAATGTCAAATGTAAAAGAAAAAGCAATACTGGAGTGACCTTTATATATCAGAGATAATATATTGAAATATGTGATTTATGGAGTTCTTAATTCAGTCCTCGAATTGAAATATAGAACTCCTGGACTCACCACAAATCCCACCCCTCCATCTTGGCTGTGCCACCCACATGTCTTATTCCTGTTTTTTAACATGCAGCCCTGCTAAAAAAAGACTCAGTCACACTGCAGCTGTCGTGTCAACCATTCTCAAAAAGCACACGGAGACGAAGCTTTGACTGACTGCCCCTGGAGTAAAAACAAAGCACTGAGCCTACAATCTATTAGCACATTCTGCCTATATACCAGCTGGTTACTAAGGCACCCTGAAGTTTAATTGAGCGAACTGTCTCTTTAAGGGGAGAACAGGGGACCCTTTGACGTCAGTGCAGTGGGAGATATTCCATGTTGTTTGTGAAAGGATGGAGCATGAGAAATGCTGTTGTTGTGGAAGTGTTTGTTTTCCAAATGGCAAGCTGTGGTCACTTTAATGTGCCCCGTGTACGCACAGCAATCAATATCACTCAGCCCCTGTTAATGACCATTAGTGGGGCTGGAGGCATGGCAGTGGAGTGAAATGGCTCCAGAGGATTGTATGAAAATGCACTTTAATGGCTGCAGGTTTTGGAGGATGTTGACATGTTACATTAAGTGGAGGCAAATAATCTGCAATGGAAAGTCAGTGCAAAAAAAAAAAAAAAAAAAGAATCAGTGACACATATCTTCATTATAATAATTATGTAATCCATTGAGTGCCAGCACTGTGAGTGACACACAAGACCTTCATGCCTGTGCACTATGCAGACATGCCTGCTCTTGACACTGTCAACCATTTTAAATTGTGACAAACCAGTGTCTCAAGAAACCAGAGGACAGTTTGCCATTACAGCCTCTCCCTGCTATTCTCACTCTCCATCCCATTAGACGGCCCTGCCCACTCTGCCTGTCTGCCCTCTTCCTCTCTGACATCTCTCCATTCGTCACTCCCTCTCGCAAAGTCAGACCTTTTAGTTCCAGCCATTCCTGGCTTGCTCTTCCTCTATTAAGCCTTTGTCCTCTGTACTGACCTCTCTTTCGCGCTGTGGCTCTAGATCCCAGTGCAAGGGGCTGCTGTCCCTGGATCCCCGTGTGCTTCTCTGCACAGTTCCTGCTGCACGGCAGCCCTCCCTCCCCCATTCTACGCCTTTTTATAGCTCAGCTGAGCCTGCTCAAGCGGCGTTGCATTCTGGGTAAGAGGGACGAAGAACAGGCAAGGAGAGGGAGGGAGCGAAGGGATGATGGACAGGACGAAGCAGGGGGTGAAATTAGAGGCAGGGGGAGAGGAGGGGAGTGCTGGGGGAGAATGTTTGACAGCTGCACATGAGTGTCGCCATACAGCTTCCACTTGAACTTAACATTTTGTTGCATGGAGCGTCTGATAAGACAGAAATTATTCCAAGAGACCACCATCACATCGAATGGCTTAGTGAATTTAAACAGTGATAAATACAGAATTGAACAGTATATTTTTACTGCTCTTATGAGAGAATTGGGAGACTATGATACCTCTATGATGCCTTGACAAAACTCACATTTGTCAAAGAGAATCAAAAACTGAATAAGAATCTTTGTGTTTAAACAAATTCTTAACATTCCGACTCAGCCTTGTTATGCAACTATTCATGAAGTTGGCCAACAAGTTCGGTCAGCCCTTTGTGTTGTGTTCTACCACAGATTACAGCTTGAGAAATCTTATCCAATTGATTGTGTGGTTCTCCGTAAATCAAGGAATTATTTCCCCATGTACTCAGTGTGATGGTATTTATGTGCCATAGAGTCTGCGTTGCTCATGTAATTTTCCAGCAGCATAAAAAGAGAAACAGAAGCAAAATAAACATCTGAAACATTTTATTAAAAGCATGAGGGGACATATTCATGTCCTCAAAAGGAACATAAATACAAAATATATTTATATGTACAAATTATGGCAAAGACAAGCGTACCGAGTACTTTCTAAAAATGTTAATTCACAAAAAACAGAAAGAAAATATTAACTGTAGCTCCCGATGTGTTGTTTATCAAAGAGAGATGAATCAAACAGAACCACTGTTTACACGATTCATCCTGGTTCAGAACTCAATATAGCTAAGGTTCACAGAAGCTTTGAGGTACAAATATGAGGTATGCACTACTTCTGAATAAAAAGCAAACCGCTCAGTTCAAATGTTTCCTGTACAGATGCTTTGTACAGCAAAACATTTTCAAGCTTTTAGCAAATTAAAATGTCATTTCTGCAGTTTATATCTCTCTGACTAACAGAAAAGTACGCTGGGTTCTACCTGGTTTTGATGACACACTTTGAACTTTATGAAATGATTTGCAAAAAATCTGCATATTTATGGTACAAATTGCAAAACTTTGAGGGTAGAACCACATGAAAGCTGTCAGAAGTGTCATACCTGGACCGCAAAGTCATTATTATAATGTTTTCCTAAAATATTCAAGAACAAAGAATGTCTTTTATCCCCAACAGACTGCACTCTGTATTTCCCAGAGGTAATACAAGGTATTGACCACAAAGAGGCAATATACCAACGACAACTTTGAGTTTGTTGCTCAACATTGTTCAGGGCATAAGGCTCTCAAAAATATGATACATCTGTCCATTTTATGTCTATGTTAGATAATAATAATGGCTGTAAGCAGTACTCTGTTATCAGATGTTCAGAACATTATGGGCAGAAGACAGTGTCACATTAAAAGCTGAGCAGAAACATTAACTGGAGCTTACCATTTCACACAACTCTAGTCTTGACTCTATAAAAGAAACATATTTGCTCAGTAACGCTGGTTACTGCATACTGTGTGAAGAGGTGCATTTTAAAAATGCAGAAATGCATGTAAATAACATTTGTGTGGAAAATCATATTTCAATCAGTCTTTCAATTTCAATGAATCGTATTACTAAGTTGACAAAAATGGAGTGTGGTTATTAATTAGTGAAAAGTTGAAAGTGACCAAAGCAGTTCTGTTTAACACCGGTTGGTTGGTCAACCCTAATACTGTTAATGCACAAATAACACCACTTTTCTATGAGCGGTGGGAACCACAAAAATTGAACGATAAAAGCAGCACTGATCAGAGAAGTTTAAATACATTTGTCTAAAATTCAGCTTTATCAGTCCTGTCATTATAAAACTGGCTAAGATTTCAGTGCAAATCTGTCAACTCTAATCTTTTCATCAACACTGTTTCTATGAATAAATCTTTGTGACTTCCACTACTCATACTGTAGGTCTTCATATTAATCGTCCATATTATACTGTATGCCCATCATGTGCTTGTAAAAAACACATCTGACACCAGGGAATACAATCTTGAGTCTGAAAAAAATGCTGATTAAGGCATTAGATTGAGGACATATTTCATATTTGTTATCATGTCACCCCAAACTTCTTCTTGCTCTCCAAACCCCCAAACTCTGGACATTTTCCCATTGTATTTACACACATGTAGAACATAATACATCGAGCAACATTTAACAGGGCACCACCTATTGCACATGGAATTTATCTTGTTATTACACATCTTGTTAGTTCACCCCTTTAGTGCTGTCTTTAAATGTTGGCTCATTCTTCTTGCTTTTCCTTTACTTTTTTTTTTATTTTCTTTGACATGAACTTGCGCAGCATTAAGTCCTAGCTGGAGAATCCACCAGGCGGCTCTGGATCAGGGGACTGAGGGCTGTCCTGATCGTCGGGCAGCTGGACGCGCTGCTCATCCATACGCTTGGCCTGGACCCTCTGGATTAGGCTGAAGAAGTCTTCATCAGGCACTGTGGGGGCGTGGGGGCCTGCTTCTGGTGGGGAGCACCTCTGGTCATCAATCCTAGAGGACTGGAACCAGAAAGATTAATGCCTTTAAAGAGTAGGGGCAAATATGACGAAATCTGGTGAAGACAGAAAGTGCTGCAGAAAGGCCAACTTTGCACAGTTAAGTGGAAACTTCCTAAAGTACTTTATCCACACAGCAACGAAATATCTTACGTCTAATAATTAAGAATTTAATAGGATTAAACCCCCGAGTTTGTGTGAGAATTACGGCCTTACCTGGCACTTGATAAGCATGTTGAAGAAATCATCGCTGGGTTCTTGATGATCTCCCTCACCTACAAGGTGCCCCAGGTTGTTGTGGGTAATCCTCAGGCCTGGAAGGTTACCAACATTAACACGCTGGTCATCGAGGCGACGACTCTGAGAGCTAGCAATCAAATCAAACAGCTCCTCAGTCTGGGGGGAAGTGGTAATTGCAGGATCTAAGAAAAAACAAATCGGCTCAGTGAGTGCAAATTATGTTATTATCTCAAATTCTGACACAGGTAGCTACAGACGTCCATAAAGGAGCTGACAAACGTCCTCAACCAACCTATCATCTCGTTCAGGGATGGCATGGAGTTTGCAGAACCTTCTCCGTTGTCTCCGTTTTGTGGCTCATCAAGGTGGCAGCGCTGGTCATCCATGCGGCTGCTCTGAAACTTGCTAAGGAGGTCGAAGAAGCAGTCTTCATCGGAGGGGTCACGGCCCAGCTTCTGGAACAAAAATGACAAACATCTCAGTCTTGTTCGGCACAAACAGAGACCATCTCTTATCCCTTGAAAATGTGTAATATTATTTACCAAAACTAAAATCTAGATCCTCTTTAGATGACTGAATACTCACCACATGCTATACTCATCAAGGCTTTTTTGGTTGGTTGAGACAAGATACTGAGTTTTGCTGACAGTTTAAGTATTTGAAGTTCATGAAAGAGAATGTCAATCACTCTCCTGGACCTGCTGAGTATGCTAAACTTCTGAAAGATCCAAGAAATATGGTGTGCAGGTGAAATAATTAACCTGAATGCCAGTATAAGTTGCATAATGAGGATTTTCAAGATAGCTCGCACGTGGAAGAGAAAAATAATCTGATTAACTCTCAAGAGATAGCTCTCCTGGTGAGACTACCTTGTCCTAGATACTTAAGGTGATACAATGTCATAAAATAAGCATTTACAGTAAGTAAAATGACCCGCATAGCTGCACCTGTAAAACCAGATGGGAATACTAAGAGATGAAGCTGTAGCACATAAATGCATTAGTTGTAACTGTGGGACTGTTAAACAACGGCTGTCCTTAGTGTCAGATTTGGTCAATCAGTCAACAGTTCAATTACCAATCGACTGAATGCTATTTATATGTTACGTTGACCTCACTTCTTCCACATTGGTCCTTCTGTTGTTTATTTTGAGAAAACACCAAGAGCTGCTGTCTCACGTCGTCCTGAATGAGGCTCAGATTCACAGTCCCAATATGTCTGAGCTTTGCAACCGAAGTGAATGATTTATGTATGAAAGATAGTATAGCTCCCGATACACTGAGCTAGCAAAGCAGATGTGGAATTTATTATGTGTGACCAGTGCTACTGAAATATTCTGGCACTTAGGCAACAATAATGTGATACTGAACGAGAGCTGATCTACTGGACAGCAGCAATAAAATGAGTCAATAACAGAGTCAAAATAAAAAAGAAGCTGCTGACCCAGAAATGACCTGAGCATCTAAAACTGTTAAACTAACTGCCCAAAACCTAAACATAATATTAAACGAAAATACTACACAAGTTTGAATTTGTACTACCTCCATCTTATCCCACAAATTTCAAGGGGTGGACCTGAATGTATGTCCATTCCAAGAAGCAGGTTTACAAACTCATATGTGTAACCTTTCACAATGAAAGCTGGATCACTCCCAAATCTAGAACATAAACAGTTGTAAGAGATCTGTTCTGACTTTTACTCAGCAAAATTGACCACATAAAGTATTCAGATTTTTTTCTTTAACCCTCGAGACATGGGACATCAAGAGTTTTAACCCAAAAAAAACATGTATCTCAAATCAAGAAGAAATCTCCTTTTATGCATATGACATAATTCCATTAAAAAGCCAGATATTTTAAGGATTAATAACTAGCCAGGTAAGACTTACAATAACATATTTTAGAATATAGTAAGTAAAATATACATGAGAAATACAATTTGAAAAAATTGCAAGAATTATTAATTTTTAAAGACATCATTTCCTGTTGCAGAACTGTACTTTATTATTTAAATCTATTTCTTACATCCTATCAAAAGACAGTGAAGCACTGCAGTATGCAAATTTACTAACATTCTTTTGTAATGAATTATGTGTTCTCTTACATTTAACTGAAATTTAGCTGTATTTCAGTGCGTTAAACACATGATGTAGTAGGACTCCTTTTAGCCTCCAATATTCAGACATCTTACACCTAAAAACCACATTAGAGAAACATCAACAAAAGTCCCGTGGCAAGTTAATGGAAGACAAGGTCACATGAAGCCACAAAGATCAAACAGACTGACTGTTTCCCCTTCACATAGTTTTCTCTCTCTACTTCTCACCTATACTTTAACAAATGCAAATGCACATCTCAATATTTACCGTCAGAACAATTTCGCCAAGCCACAGTCAGATATGACACTTTTCACACCGACTAGTGGATAAAATTAAAATAACTTAGAGCGAGATGTGAAGTAGGTCAGCAGACACCAATTTTCAGTCAGCTCTTTTCTATTAACCTTTTCTATTTGAACTTTCATATTGGACAATGAAACTACTGTTCAAACAAAACAGAGATTTTACCGTGCGTCACATAAACTTCACTTTTACTGCATGTGTTAACTGAAAAACAGAGCTAAACATCTCCACAGGCTGTAAAACACACACAGAAACTAAAATTACATTCAAAACCTATATATTTCCAATAAAAAAAAGAAAATGAATAACCTTTGCACAATGTTGTTTTCCAAACTGTAAGTGAAATATCTTACCAGCGACAGTTCTTCTTTTTCCTCTATCTACCCTATACTCTCTCTGTTTTTTCTGAGCTCTCCTTCTCTCGTTCTGTCCACACGCCTGGATCACACCTTCTTCTCCCCTGTTTTCATCCACCACTTTACATCCCTCTCATTCTCTCTCTGCTCTCCTGCTGTACACGACTATCCCCCTCTAATTTCCCTCTATTCCAGCCTCCTTTTAATCTCCACCATCCACTGCCTCCTCCTTTCTGTCTCTCTCTCTCTCTTTTTCTCTTTCTGCCACACTCTCTCCCTCTCTCTCTCTCTGCAGCTCTCCGGCAGGCCATTTTTGTCCTGTTCACCCACTGTGGGAAAACAACTCATTATGGGAAGCTGGGGGGGTTTGACCCAGTGGGGAGGGTAGCGGTTCTGTGATCAAGGTCACATTATCAGCTAGGAGGGAGAGCTGTGGTGGACGGAGGGGAGGAGGGGAGATAGAGGGGGTAGAAAGTTATGAGTAAATCGCATGCTAACAGCTACTGCCAGCGCAGATCAACCACCCCTCAAATGAAAAGAACCCCCCTATGTCGCCAATTAGTTCTTCAAATCTTGCATGGCGTGGATCTAAAATATACCACTCTTACAGAAGGATTTTTACACTTTAAAAAGTCTTTCATGTGATTGTTATTTACTCGCTCTCGGCAGATTAATCCAGTGTGACTTTATAAAAGTTTCTGTCCCGTGTCCTTGGCCTCTAGCGCGGTGTCTGTGTGGATCTCGTCACTTCCCTCTCTGCATTGTTCAATTAATCAAGTAGGCCAAAGAGACAGAACATGAGAGAGCGAGGCACGTTATGGTGATGCGAGAGAAAGAAAAGAGGGAGGACGACAGTGACAGAAGTAGAGAAACTAAGTTGTGTGCGTGTGGAACAGAGAGAGTGGTAGTCAGCGTGTGAAAAATTATATCACCGTTGTGCTTTGGCACCTCTGAAGTTTGACATTTGATGTATTAGTTGGAGATGAAGAAGTTATAAAGAAAAAAATAAATTAAAAAATGTAAAATGAAAATAAATAATGCACACAGCTATCAGTTGGCTGCTTGATAACCCCTACTCGAACCAATGACTGTCCAGCCAAACTCCCTCTACTATACTAATTAAATGAAAACTACAGCTACACATCTTTCTACATGGATCGTTATCTGGTGAGGTTGCTGGCTTTTTTCATCCTGAAATATACACTTCCATTCAAAAGTTTCGGGTCACCCTGGCAATTTCATGCTTTCTATGAAAACCCACAATTTTATTTATGGGCTAACATAACTGCATAAGGGTTTTCTAATCATCAATTAGCCTTTCAACACCATTAGCTAACACAATGTAGCATTAGAAGACAGGAGTGATGGTTGCTGAAAATGTTACTCTGTACCTCTATGTAGATATTCCATGAAAAATCTGCCGTTTCCAGCTAGAATAGTCATTTACCACATTAACGATGTTTAGGCTGTATTTCGGACTAATTTGAATCTGAAAAATAATGCTTTTCTCTCACAAATAAGGAAATTTCTAAGTGTCCCCAAACTTTTGAACGGTAATGTACGTCAGAGCCTCAGTCTTTTAATTTTACTTCTATCCAAATTCTCATTTTTAAAAACATGTCAACTGAAAACATGAAACGTCAGCCAGAGACAGTATTTTAAACTGATTACTGCAGCTGATATCTGTCGGAAATACAAGACTCGTTTGAAAAATGATTAAGAATAACTGGTTCAAGTAACCAAGCAACAGCAACCAATAAGGGAAAAACATACTAATTTTCACACATGCGGGGTCACAAGCTACGGAACAAACTGTCAAATGGATCTCATTTTGGGTTTATTAGCTGCTGTTTTTAACGTTAAGTATGAATCACCAACTCAATTTTTAGGCCTAAAAGTGCTCAAAATCAAGGCAAGTGTGAACCTCTAGAGCTCCTTGACAACTGAGAAAAGCTAATCTACTAATAAAGGCCATGTCATTCAGTCAAAAGTTGGAAATATTTTGAAAACAAAACTGTTCATTCAATACTCGTGTCATGGACCGGTTTCAGTTCACATAAAACAATTAAATTAAAAAACTAAGTTAACAGATTAAATTAAATGTTTTGATGGTTTAATAAAGTTGGTGTCCTATTTATTTTCTAATTGGTCATGCTCGTACCACTTACTGACGTCACGAGGTCAGATAACTTCTCTTGGATTTAGTCATTTGGGAAGAAGCTGCGCAAATTCACTGGCCTTAGAAGACTAACATCTGAAAATGAGTATTCTTCAGTGTCACCAGATCAACATCTGCTTCCCCCATTTACTCCCTTGTGATGAACTATTATCATGCAGCCCAGTAATTATCTCTCCATTCTAGCATGCCAGCTTACTGGTTACAGTAATTAGCACTGTCACTGAAATAAGGCATGATTAGGTGGTGTGGGGACATGAAATTTTAGGGATACAACAGCTGTGAAAGAGAAAATACTTAAAAATTTAGTTCACAGCAAATTGAGCACTGTTGACATTTAATGACTATGACATTTATTTATTTATATCTCTTTTTTAATCCCACAAAGGGCAAATTTTGCCTTTTCGTATATCCCAGCTTGTTAGCAGGCTGAGGTCAAAGCATGGGGTCAGTCACATTACAGCGCCCCTGGAGCAGATACAGTTTAGGGCCCTGCTCAAGGGCTCAACAGTGGCAAAGTGGCAGTAGAGGGGCATGAACCTCTAACCTTTAGATCAGCAACCCAAAGGCCTAACAGCTGAGCCACAACTCCCCTAGTTTAACACTGCAGATGATGTTTCATATCATACAGTCTGGAACAGCTCAAAAGTTGACGCCCTTTTGTCATTTTGTCTTTAAAGTGGAAGCCCAGGCGACGAAGACTTGAAAAAAGTTGACAAGTGTAACAGCCAGGATTTAAGATCTGCTTGATGCTTTCTGTGAGAAAAATAAATTCCCTCTTTTCTCAGATGTATTAAAGGTCAGATCTTCGATATATAGTATGTGTGTCATAAATTTTGGTGGACAATTTAACACTCTGTAGTATGAAATTTTATTTGCAGCTTAGCAGTTAATAGCACTTTTTTGTATCATAAGCAACAAATACAAAGAAAGAAAGACAAAGGCTATATTCTAAGTCTTTGTGGTTGGAGTTTTATCAATCAAAGGTGGAATAACTTGTGACTGAATCTAGATACTTGCTCTTAACATCATGTTCTAAGTGTTGCAATGTGGACATAACTAAACAGATATAATATGGAATAAGGAATATATGTTTTATTAACCGTGTTAATTAACAGTGTTAATAAAACAGTAAAGCAACAGCGACTCACTGGTACAGGAGGCGGGACTTGCACAGTGATGTCATCAGTGTCAACAGGAGAGTCCAACCACGGCCTTTCATCTGACGACTGACTGTCAGAATAGCCTTTTCTTTTACCGGGCTGTGACATCTGACTCTTGGATCTCCTCGGTATGCTTTCCAAGTCTTGGTTCTCACCATTCTGCAGTAACAGCACATACTGTTAGAGAGGGAATGACTACTGTTAGGCACATTTCCTTCTACAGTGTCCTGACATGCGAGGTAAGAAAAATCACCTTATCTGAAGAGTACTTCCACAGTTCTACGCTGTCCATGCTGTTTCTCTTGGTGAATTTGGGTCTTGCTCCTACAGAAAAAAAACAGGTATGTAAATAAACACTGCATCACATAAGATATTTCACTACTTTAGAATCCCTCATACCGTCTAAAATGGTTTCATTAGCAAGTTTATGCTTCCAAGTTGCCCTGTGTTTATCTTTTTTTTTTTTTGCAGAAGCCTGTAATGTCAGTAGTGGTCCCGTGATGTTCGATGTGGATGTGAGGTTTACACAGACAACCAGGCAAACAAACTGAATAAGAGTCTGTTTGCCAGCTCTGCTCCAAGGAGGGAAATGTAGGACATGGGTGTGAGTTTCTGCCCAGAGGAGAGTTTATGAAAGCAAACATCACACAAAGGCCAGGGAGATTGTAAAGATATTGCAGTTTCTCCATGCTTCATTATATAAGGCTTAAACATGTGAATATGTGAACTGGTGGATTATTTGAGGAGCATATATAAGAACAATCCTTTTTTATTTTGTGAGGATGTTGCTGAAAACAGAAACAAGCCACCCTCCAGTGAAACAACAATCTTTATACAGCTCCAAAAATACACACACACCCCTTGCTTTCTGTCATATTTAGCCTTGGTCCAGACATAACACACACACACACCGTCTCACCTGAAGTTAGTTTTACATTTAAGACGGCCACTTTGTGTACACACACAATATTCTCGTTAGCTTGCATAAGGCCACATGTAATATTTGTCATACATAGAAGAGCAAAATCAAAAAACCTTTAAAAAATACTTTCGATGTAAGTAGTTTTGCCAAAATCCCACTTTTTATCCCACTAAGTAAAGTTTCTACTTGACTCTGGCAATGTCCTAGAGCTCTGATTATTATTGTCTTTTCCTATTTCTATCTGATGGGAAAGCAAGCACAGCGCCGAGACAGTTTCCCCAAACCACAGTCTGAAGACGACAAACATACAGGTCCTGGTTTTAAATACACACAAGCACATAGAGTTGGGCTTTTTTATCTGTCACGCCCTTTCCCATTCCATGATTAAGGAAACTGAGCAACTTGCTCACACAGCTTGCCAGAAATAAGGCTATATAACTGCTCCGGTGGAGAAGAGTCTCGCCCAAGTGAACTAAAGTCACCATTTAACTCCACATTCAACAAGGACATCTTTTGTTTCTTTTTAATCTTTGAATATTTTTGACAGTTTATACATTAACTATAACATGCAAACATGAATGTCTTTTTAGAGATCGTCTTAAAGAGAGCTAAACTTAGGCAACCTTTTAACACCCCAGAATTGTGGCATTATACTTGCACAATGAGTAAAATATGTTTTCCAGGTCAAATGCTGGCAAGGTTTTTAAACGCTAACCAGTATGGCTGACAAATTCCTTCAGCATATATACATGCAATAAATGCTCTTCTGTGAGACCCAAAATATGTTACATTTAGACTGATATATTTAAACGAAAACATCAACTAAACCACCTATATCATTATTTGAACAGGACAGAACAATAAACAGGCAGTGTGCATATGTAACAGATAGGACTAAAATTGAGGGAGAACAGCTATAAAGCTCCCCCATCGCCACAGTAAATTTCATTGAAAAGGATAGAAATAACTTTCAGTGTTACCTTGCATCTCGAACTCTGAACTGGAAGGTGAGAGGTCGCTCTCATTGACCCCCAGGGCCTCCATCAACTGTTCCACATTCATTCTGGCTGTCAGTTCCCCATTTCTGTCTCCAATCTGAGGATGAAGCGAAGAGGCAGGGATAAAGTGACAAACAAACAAAGTCAACACAAGAGGCCTTAATTCGATGAAAGATGCATTTAAGTTAAGATAAGCCTTTATCAATCCCACAGTGGTATACTTTGCAATGTCACAGTAGCAAAGATGACAGTGCAAACATGTAAGGATCACCAGTAGAAAATACAAATAAACAAGAAATATACATAAGTACTAGTAATATTGTATAGATTCTTCTATATGTGGAAATTCAGATATAGCATAGATTCCTATGGATGTGGAGAATAACGATATTGCACAGATTCTTCATTAATTAGAAAATAATACATTTATATTGCAGTTATGAAAATATTCATAATGCGCATTTTGTTTTAGAACTACAACGTCTAATTATGTCTCACTTCTTTACAGATGTCCAGGTGTTTTCGGGCATAGTGGAGAGCTTGTTTGTGGTTCCCTAATGACACATATGCATTTCCGAGACTCCAGCAGGCACGACCCTCTCCAACCCTATCGAGAAATAAACATACACACAAATGTCAACAACTACTCCTGTGCTCATGCATTTAATACTGTTTATGCTCACTCTACCTGTCAGTAAGCTCCTGGGCAATATACAGGTGTTTCAGGTGGTAGTCTATGGCCCTCTCATACTGTTGCAAAAGAGTAAAGGTATTTCCCAAGCTGTAACAGGCCTGAGCCTCCATCACCTGGTCCCTAAGCTGCCTGGACAGCTGCAGAGTTTTCCTAGAAGACAAACAATAGGACAAATAAAGAGAGTCACAGAATTAAGATAACAGTGCAAATGGAGATTTTTTTCAGAGACAGAGTAGATGAATAAGAATAAAATAATATTTTTCTAATTTAATTTATATTTCAATTTCATCTTGTCACTGGTCAAACTGATATTTTGTTGGACCACCTTTATCTTTAAGAATGGCACACATTCGCTGTGACATGGTTTCAGTAAGCTTCTGCAAAGTCACAGCATTTATTTCCATCCAGAGTTTTCCAGCAAGATCTTATATTGATGATGGGAGAGTTGGACTGCTGTGCAAAGTCTTCTCCAGCACATCCCAAAGATTCTCAATGGGGCTGAGGTCTGGACTCTGTGGAGGCTAATCCACATGTGAAAATGACGTCTCATTTTCCCTGAACCACTCATTCTTAATGTGAGCCCTATGAATCCTGGCATCGTCATCTTGGAATGCGCTCGTGCCATCATGGAAGAAAAACCCCACTGATGGAAAGACCTGGCATTTTTAAGTATACTTAGGTAGTCAGCTGACCTCATTCTTTGGGCACATAATGTTGCTGAACCTGGACCTGACCAACCCCAGATCATAACATTATCCCCATCCACCTCTCTTCTTACCCTGATCCTCTCATCACTTCAGAACAGGGTAAATCTGGACTCATCAGACCACATGACCGACCACATTTGTTCCTCGATGGTTCACCCCTATCCTTCCAGGTTTTAATGATGCGTTGGACAGTTCTTAACCTGAATTCAGTAGTTTTAGCAATCTCCTTTGTTGTTTTCTTTGCTTGAAGCAGGCCAATAATTTGCCGTTCTGAGACAGATTAACATCCTTTTCATGACCACAGGATATGTCTTCTGACAAGGTTGTTTAAGAAATGAGAAGCTTCTCACTGCATCATCTAGGGTTAAATAAGTTGTTGCCAGCTGAAACATATTTATCACTGCAGTAATTATTCAATGAAAGGGTCTTACCTATTTGCTTGATGGGCTTTTTTTTTTGGACAGGCAATGTATGTTCATTTTGTCTTCTCTCCACTAGATGTCAGGCTTTACTCTTTCCTCACCTGTAGTACTCTGTGGCCGTGTTGAACTGTCCCAGGAATATCAGGGCATTTCCCAGGTTACTGTAGGCTCGCCGTTCAGCAGCTTTGTCCCCAAATTCTTTGGCAATGGATAACCGCTGTAAACAGAGCAGCAAAGGTCAAACCACATCAAGGTAAGATTGTCAGTTTGCTTTGTAATTGAAGTAGCAACGTTTAATGATAAAAGTAAAATCCTGTTTTATTTTGATTTACTTGACAGCATTAACTCAGCATTTAAGCAGAAACTGTTACACAAGTTCAAGCTGCAAGCTCTGTTGGGCACATTATTTTATAACCAGAGGCCCTGCTGCAGCACTGGTGCATCAAATCAGCTCCCCTGATTCCCTTTAGAGGCAGTGAACTCCCCTCTGTGGCACACTGATAGATTTGTAATAGAGAATAGAGGAGAGGCCAGTTTCTCACAAGAGGAAACAAGTGTTTTACAATGGAGAGTGACAGGAAACATGGGGACAGAGAGCCTGAAGCTGCACTTTCCAGTGATTCACCAAGAAACCAATTCCCTCCTCTTTTTTTTATGACTAGACATCAATCTTGGTGTGCTGGTATAGCACGAGATGGACTGCAATTCACTGAAAAACACACCCAGCTGAAATTTACTTGGAAAAAACACTGGTAAGGCTAGCTATCTAACATTGGCATTCCCCAAGAAAATACCACACATTGTGATAGAACACTTTTTTTATCCTCTGTTCCCTTTCTTCCAGTCATCATCTCCCATGCCATCCTGCCTATTATGCTGTTTGTTAAATCTGATGGTAATTCTATAAAAATGGACATAAACATGAACATAAACAAAGCCATTCAGATGAGAGATCAGCTCTCTGTTCCTGTAGGGTCCGGCTATGTGAGACTACTCTCACACGGACTGTTGACATTGGCAAGTCTTGTTATTTATTTTGCATGTAAAATTTTAGCCAGACTGACATCTGTGCAGGGCAAACGAGGTAAGATCTTCCCTCAGCAAGAAGCAAATGGGTGTTGCTTGCTTCCTCACTGAATAAAATTATCAGGCCAAAGTCTGACTGCACCTTTAAGGTAAAAGCTCAATTCTTGCAAACATGTTTGAACGCAACTCAACAGTAAACCAAATTCTGTGGGAATCATTTGGTTGCTTCTGGGCTGCATATGATACGAGCACACAAAAGAGGCTGAACAAAAAGACAGCATGCTGTGAATATATCATTTTGCACTGTGGCTTCGGGGAGGACACAAATATCTCTGGCTAGGACATTGTGTGCGCTCAGCATGTGCACAAACCAACAAAACACCCTAAAACCAAATTCAAATGTTATGTTAATGGTTTTGAAAAAGACAAACTAAAACATGGTGATATGTTGAGGTTTATTTACTGCATTGTGAAACAAAATGAAAGCATTGTGTTTGTTTTTTTGGTCCACTTGAATTGCAATTCTATTTAAATCAAGAGCATTTTCTGCACAGCCTGGGGCAGATAACATCAAGGCCGACCACAAAGTCTGCTACAAAGTGAATGACCTTGTGCCAAATACAAAGTTAGGCTGCCACTCTGCTAGTGCAAGGTCACCACTCTGTCTTACCACAATGGTAAGGCTGATTACTCATATCTCTGCAACACAGTAGTGTGTATATGTTGCAGGTAAACATTCAGGATTTCTCACCTGACGGTGGAACTTGATAGCTTCAACAAAGTTGCCCAGCAGGTAGTGGGTGTTGCCCAGGTTCCCGTAGGCCCTCCCCTGGGCCGCTCGGTCACCAAGCTCTTTGACCAAACACAGGTTCATCCTACAGAGGTTAGTAAACACAATTAGTAGCAGTACATCAACGTTAAAGACTGTTAGTATATTCACAATTTTATTCTGTTTTCTTTTTCATCCAATAGGTAACACATTAAAGACTGTGACATTAGACGATCACTAAATATGACTACATAATATTATTATATTGGTGTAAAGCAATGCTATATATTCAGTATGATTTGGAAAGAAGCATAAGGATCACTGTATTTTTCACATGATAGTTAAATAATTAGGCTTATACAATAATACAATTCTACATTCACTGTGTCACCTTTGACAGTTTCTTCTTTTGATGTGAATTTCTGTGTTACAAAATAATTTGCTTTAATGAGGCCTAGATAATTATCGAGAGATATGAGCTGCTAAAATGGGTTTATCATGATGTATTTATCTAGTTTATTCAGCTTCCACTTAGACACATTCCATCTGTAAGCTGCTTTTTCTAGCGCACCCTTTTCTTGTAATACTGTTGTTGCTTGTATTTTCAGACATCTTTGTTTTATTTTGATATCTCAAGTTTGCAGAGACTCTCCACATTGATGATACCTGCACTGAGAATCCTGTAAATGTCATATAGCACATTTAGCTGTTAGGGTCACAACAAAAGTACCATAATTAGTAAGTCACAGAACTAAGTCATAAGGCAGACTGATCTGTAGTACAACAAATGTGAGCCTAGAGTGTAATACAAGGCGTAGAGACTACTTAGATAGTAAACAATTCTGTAGTGTGATGAAAATAAATTGAAATCTGTGGTAGCAACAATAAGGAAGACTGCTGAAAACTGATACGTACAACTTATTGATTCTGACTGCACCACAGTCATAAAGACAGTAGCAGTGGGTTGTGGGTTTTGATTTCAATCATCAGGGAGTGAAATTCAAATCCAAGTAAATATTATTGTGTATAAGAGGGTTCAAGATTTTAAATTAGGGCAGTTACTTTTTTTTAATATATACATATTGTCCACACAGCAAAAATAGAATTGTGAAATTGTGAATACACCGTCCAATCAAAGTGACTTCAAATATCAGTGAAATCTGTTGAATAATTTTAGGCTAGCTTTTTTTTCAAATTAGTAAAGCTTGTCACATGTGTACACATAAAAATAGTACAAAAATGACAAAATAAGATTTCTGTACTGTATGTTTTTCGAAAAAGCAAAATATCCTAAGAAGTTTTCTACATTAAATCCACTTTGATGCTACAAAACGCAGCAACGTTCACCTGTCAAAGATTCAAGTGTGACTTTAATGTGTTGCTGTATATACAGTACATGAAGTACATTGCAGTACATGTTCTGTGTACTGTCAACAATACATACTCATAAAAGCCAGTAGCCCTTCGCAACGTGTCTCTGACATCAGGAGGCAGGTCTCCTGGTTCCTGGGTGCAGCCCCACAACTGCTGTTTGCCCTTTGCATGACATACGTTCCCAATGTTATACAACGCTCTGGCCTCTCCAACCTACAACAAGACAGAACAAAAAAACGAAAAGAGATATGTATGAATATTAACATTGCTTTGCTCCTGATTCGTTTTGTGTGTGTCAGTTTGTTTGGACATCAAAAGGTCTGTATTAGTGTGACACATTACCTTGTCACCCTGCTCTTGAGAAATATCCAGATGTCTTTGGCAGCAGACAACAGCCTCGTCAAAGCGCCCCAACACTTTTAAGGTGTTACCAAGGTTACCGCTGGCTTTCCCTTCTCCGATTCTGTCTCCTATTGTTCTGAGAAAGCAAGGAAACACATTTCTGGCATTTAACAGTGGGAGCAACAACATTTTTTTCTGATTTAATTTATTTATAACCATTAAGACACTGTAGCAAGATTTAAAGGGGAAATCCTGCACAGTGCATTTTTAATTTCTCTTTGCTTACTTCCTAGGACCAGGTCCCAGTGGCCCTGGTGAGACTGTAATGTAACAAGGTAAATCTCCCTGGGATCTTTAATCACTTCCCTGCTGAACTACCAGCTGCACTCACGGCAGGAGGACAGATTACTCACAAGCTAAACGTCCTGCTGGTAGTTGTCAACTGTTACTACACACTGTAAAATTCCCCTCACTTTTCTTGTGGAATTTTCGTTGTCTCACTCAGTGTCATCAAATAAAGATTCCAGATGTTCTCTATGCATTTCTCAGAGGAAATACAATCAGTTGGAGATAGTGTTCTTCTGTTCTGAGACCGTCTGTTCATTCGATAGCAGAATCATATATCATATATCATGCCTACAAACTGGCAAAGAGATCCACACTGACTAGAGCTCCTATTACAGAAATATGATGACTGTAGTGATATGAATAATTATTACCCATCTTTAAAGCTGTGTGTATTAGACAGAATTACACTTGATCAGGCTTCACAGATGATCAGAGCAGAATTTCTGTAATAATTTATTCTAAATCACACAGTTATATTTGCTATGACTGTTGTTAGATCAAAAACATTTCAAACAGCAACTATATTTCTGTACAAATGGTTCATAATTAAAGCAGATGAAAGCTGGAGATAAAAAGTCTCTTATAGATCGTAAGTGGAAATGTGATCTGGTTATCAACATTGCTAATGACTAAATTCAAACTCCCCTAATATGAAAATACAAACATTTCTCAAAAACGCAGTTGAATACAGCTGTGTAACGCATCATTAATAGAGTTTTTTCACACATTTTCACAGCTCAAAACAGAAGTTGAGGCCATTGTGTATTTGCAGGGTACAGTACTCACCTGGCCAAAGTAAGGTCATGCTTGTGGTATTCCAGAGCTTTGCCATACTCCTTGAGGTAGAAGTACGCATTGCCCAGCTGGCTGTAGATGGCACTGAGCGTCTTCAGGTCTTCTGTACCGACCTGCACGGCTGCTTCAAAAAACGCTGTCCCCCCTTTAAAGTCCCCGGCCTTGCACAGTCGCTCTCCTTCCAAGGCCAACTCCAAGCAAGAGGCCTCCATCCTGAACGGTGAACACATACATGCAAGGAAAAGTCAGAAAACAGTACGAATAGAAGAGCAGTATTAGAGACAACACTGTACAGTAATGTGGATACCATTACAGTGGCAATGCAACATCATTTCACAGTGAGGAACAAATTGGAAGTATCACCATGACAACAAGGTCTGTAGCCATTTCTGTGGACTGTTGCCTTAGCAACTGAGTCTAAGCTCTGAGATGAGCACCTTGAAAAGGTGTTGCACTTTTGGTCCATTACTTCTTGTCTCAACTTGGTTTTTAGAGTGTGATTTCTAAAGATAATCAGTTCTCTTGCATTGATGGCTTACTATATCAAGCTGATGAAGATGTTTATCATTTTACACTTTTTGAGAACATGAAATTAAAAGGAACTTTATAATTCATGCATAGTGGTGCGTTCCTTAAAAAATACATTCAATATGAGCTATTCATTGACATGTCAGTTCATCTACGGTGCTCAGACAAAACAGAAAGCATGCACTGCAGAAACAATCATCAGCAAGTGAAGAGGAGTCTTCCCACTACTTCGACAATGCCTTGATTACCATGGCAACTGCTCGATCTGTCAGTCAAATTCTATTTGATGAGACTGATTTTAAAAAACAGCCCTCTTTAGAGCTATACAATGCTGTGCAAAGAAGGGACAGATATTGTTGAGATGTTTGTAAAAAAATAAATTAGGAACCATGTACTATGAGACAAACAAAACAAAAATGTACCACTTTTGTATGTAGCCAAAACTGCAAGTGTGTAAAGTGCACAATTATTTAGATTCTTTAAAAAAAATTGTGCAAACACAGACCACAAAGTGCAACGAGGCTTCATCAGTGAGTTGTGTCCAGAAAGTATACATGCCAGATTCATTGTATAATCCAGGATGAACTAAAGACCAGCCAATTTAGTTGTAGCTCTAAATTCCAGATAAAGTACTAGAATTTAGAGTTAAGCAAGGATTATCCTTCAGTCTAATCTGTTTTTTAAAAAGGCCCCATCCAAAAGGTAGAACAAAACGAGGATTTTTGTATTGTGTAGCACATTTGCAAACACGGCAGTTTTCCGCTGTCCAAAAACTAAGCATTTGTTGCAATTTACTGTAACCACAATTGTAATAATTAATGGTAATTCACATTACTAGCATGTTGCTCTGGTCAGAATTTCTCAACCTGTCCGGATCTAGAATCAGTGAGCTCAACAAGGTCATTTGGTTTGAAAACTTTGCATGCCAAGTAAGTAAAAGACCACAGATTTAGTGTTTAGTCTTCTAGCTGTACCTGTGTTTTCGCTTGGTTCGTGTTTTGTCCACATACACTTGGAGCTCCAAGTGTAAAGGCCTTAGCATTGCGTGAGGTCGAGGTCCACGGTGGACCAGTCTACACACGGCTCTCTCTGCTCCAGTCAGAGGACAAGGCCCAGATGCCATGAGGGTACTGTTTAGCAAGATCAGCTATATCAAAACACGATTTACATGGAGTTTGCAGTTCACTCACGTAGTGCACTTCTCACTTATAATGCAATGTTGATGACATTTCCAGCAAAAAATTCTTTTTGTCCATATTGTCTTTTAAACAACTCCAACAGAATCCACTGTGTCAGCAACGTTGCAGCAAATCTGGACACATTCCAACTGGAGGCTCTAACCACAGTCCCAGACTAGCCAAGAGCAACATCTGCTTTTCAAGTCCTCAAGAACGTTCCAAAAACCAAATGGTGAACCCTCTACTCCCATAGCCACGACAGTCAACAGGGAGTTGTAGCAATTTCCACGAAAGAGCCATTCCAGGTCCAGTTGTATTTCCTTGCAAAAACATGTCTACAGAGGTCATGTTTTACTCATTCAACTGAACTTCATCAAAAACTTGAGACGTCCATTGCTGTTGTGTCAATCAGTTTTTACTGTCCCCCCAACAGAAACCTGTCCTCTGGTGTGATCCTCGTCAAACTGCCCTCAGCTGCGATAAGGTCCATTGTTGTAGCTTATGAACAACATTATAAATGACAGAGCAGGGGTACAATCAGCGATGACAAAACAAGTGCAACATTTCGAAGCTTGACCATTGCCCCAATGAGAGAGAGAGAGAGAAAGGATGCGAGAGACCGAGAATTGCTAATCCAGTGACATGCACCTCCTTGGTAAAGACGATACACAGCGAGTGGCCCAGACTAATCCAACTATCTGCCGACCTTTGCAGAAACCTTATTAGGTCATCAGCTGAGACAGATAAGACTGAGTAAATGAGAGGTAAGGCGTGCATTTCATTAATACATATTTAATTATTTTCACCAAAAAAGAAACAAGGGTATGGATGCTATTTCTCTATTTTTCATTGCAAAAAATCTTCACTGTAAAGCATCATGCAACACTTTCTGCAGTAGGTATCCATGACATAAACACACCACATCGTGAGTAAAATGGCAAAATGTTGAAAAGCACTACTGATCATGGAGAGTCAGGAAAGAGGGGGACGGAGAAAGCAGGCCATATGCAGGAAATCGGCATGAGCTGGACTCAAATACACGTAGGACCTCTAGCCCTGGTCCATGGGGCACCCGCACAACCTGGTGAGCTATTGCGCCACCTCACACTTTCAAAATACAACACACTTTTATCAACATTATGTGAAGATCTCGCACTCACACTCCTGATGAGTTCATTTTCCATACAACCCACTGCAATGTTGTCTGCTGAAAATGCACTCAAACTTGATAAGCATAAGGTCAATCAAACATTGTATATAATGTCAAGTTTGATACTAATCTCACTGGTTCTGTTCATTTAGACACATCAGTAAATCAGCATGCACACTGAACTGTAACAGGCAGCCCTAAATGTAACGCAGCCCTTACCATATTTTAACAGCACCTGTATATTTCCTCCTGTGACATGTACATGCCTGGGGAGATGTACTCAGGTGGTATACTATTAAAAAGCACCTAAATCTTGACATACTGACAATTTGAGTGTGAAAAAAACATGCTTATAACAAAGTTTTTCTTTCCTTTTTAAATCCAAACAGATTATGCCAATACATGGATAAATGGAGCATCCACTATTTTGCCTCTATTACACATAACCTGGCATGACTTGGCTTTGTTGACACACAGCACAACCACCTTCTTCCTCACTCTCTCACCCACAGACACACACACAGCAATGGCTCTGCTCAATTCAAATGTGCCAGTAAGCTATGACAGTGTCAGTGAGCCAGCATGCACAATACAAGCACCCTGAGAGAGAAGCAGGTTAACTAAATTCCTATTTATACACCCATGCTTTTGTTGCTGTGACACATTCTGTGAGAAAGGCTTATAGACAGTCCTCTACAAAAAAGATGCTACAGGCTCTGAGCATAACAGAGACAGGAAGCTTATACACTTTGATTTCTAATGAGTGACTTGCTATGGACTATGTTATTTGACTATGTTATTTGTTGTTTTTCCAATTGCTTCAATCAATCATAACAATTGAAAAATTTGGGGTAATTTGGATTTTGGCATAAATACATGCTATTGTTGTTGTTGTTGTTTTAACATATATATTTTTGGGAGGGGAAGGGTGAGAACTGTTAATTTTTCTGACTATTACTAAATATTAAATAAGGAAATTTAATATCTGACAAATAAACATACCTTATTGCATTAATGCAAAGATCATGACCTAATTCATCCAGAGGTATCACTTGGGTCAATATATAACTGAAGGACTTTGAAGTCCATGGGCTCTATCTTGCATAGATTTTTATTAAAAGCAAAAAAATTAATGTTTTTTTATGTTCATTATCATCATGTCTTTACAAACTCTGTAATTATTTATTATGGAAACAATCATTCATTAATAAAATAGGACTGGATATCACTAAAATGTCAACTAAATAACTGTCCCAATTTAATAACAACCACCTTCTAATTAGTTAAACAATAATAAAATGAGCTTATTCAAAAATTGTTTTGATTGTGTTCTTTTTATTAAGTTGAGATAATCATGGTGGATATTTCTTTTTTGGCAATATATCAAATTTTATATGGAAAACAACAAACTGTATCTGTGTCCCAGAAATCACTTTCAACTAAGTTCCCCATTACAAAAACACCTCTCAAGGAAATGTGTTAATTTCAGATCACATGACCTGCTCCACATGATGTCATTTCCTCCTGAAGAAAATACTGGCAAGACTCCAAGGCTTTCTGAGTTATTTAATATAGTGTGTGAGTCAAGTGTGGATTTTTCACGTCAACAGTGTTACTGCAATATCTTTGTAAATGACTTTAAATTTCAATTTTACTCAATTGGGTATATAATATTTAGAAAATCTTTCTGTAAAAATACCATGTGGTGTTTGGTTACAGGTGGCCATGTTGACTTTAGGCCTGAAAACAGCAAAAACGTCAACTATGATACCTGCCAACTGTGTTCAAAAAAAGTCCCACAATTATTTTGACCCACTTAATACATACAATGACAGAGATGGTTCGGCACAATCTCTGATTGTACTCAAATCACAAATCATCACAAATTATTGTTCATCGGTACATTTACGTATCACCAAACAGAACATTATCACTCTCATAAATTCCAGTTGTACTGCATTATATTGTAAGTCTGTTTTAGAAGGCAAATCCAAATATTAAAATTAATTTTAAGGAATACAACTACTGCAACAAAATTCCAACAAGCAGCTGTTTGTAGGGCAAGAAAGACATTCAGTTTCCATGACTCGCTCAGTCAAAAACATTCTTTGCTCACAGTAAATTTATTTTGCTGTGGATGCTGCATCACATCCAGCCCTTAGGCAAAAGTGCTCCAAACAGTTTTTAGAACAGCTGGCAATAACAGACAGAACTCCCCACACTTGAATGTAGATGAAACCAGTTACTGCTGCAGATAAAAGTCCTTATAAAATGTGCAAGGTCATCTTTTTGGTAAAATTACAATAGCCACAGTTACTATTGCAACAGTGGAGGAAACTCCCCAGCTCTGTATCCTTCAATGGAAACTCTCCAGGCCTGAAATGATAATTCCAGTAACAAGATCTGAACAATTCACCCAAAGATAGGCCCACAAAGCAGTAGATTGTGCCAAGGCTACCCTTCAGTGCAAACAGGAAAATGGAGCAGGCACTTACAGCCGTAGCCAGAGGGATGAAAGGTATAAGCTCAGTGCAGTTACAAAAGATTATAGAGGGTGTATTTGAGCAATCACATATATGGAGGGGACACCAATAGCCAGAGGTAGTTTACCACTCAGCTGTAAATACTATCCACTGTTCCTTCAACTTAAGCAAGTGTAACTTCTTTCAGATGTGGTGCAGAAGGTTTCAGCAAGGGGCCACAGTTGAGGTTGAGGCAAAGGAGAGGTCGCTCTCAATTTCCAAATACTACAATGAAATTTGGGGACACAAAGAAACAACTATGTCAGCGGTTAAGTGGGAAAAAGACAGGAGAGAAGTAGGAAAGAATAAAACATGGGTCTACCCAATCAAAGTAGCAAGACATCATTTAAGTGTCTGCATAGGAGCATGATGGTTAGAAGGACTAAAGTTGCTGCAGGTAGCTACAGAGTTGCTACTACAAACAAGAGCAAACAAGGATGAGGAAAAAGACATGAAGAAACTGATTCTAGCCACAGATGGTGATGGTGAGTGATGGTGCCTTCCAGAGCCACCACTGAACTATAAAACCCTGAATTGTAAAACAGGCTGAGGAAAAGGGTGTAGCGTAAAGAATGTCTGGTGACTTGGTAAAAAGAGAAAATGCTAAACTTAAGCTCTCCAGTTGTGCAGCTAGAGGCCAATACATTATGACTCAGTTAAATCAAACTCAGCAAACCTGAAGTATTCCACCAGGGCTAGTTTGAGGGCTACAAGACAGACAGAAAGATGAGTAAAAAAAAAAGACCAAAAATGCAAAACAAAGAAACAATAAAACTAAGACAAGAGCAGTTGAGTCTCCATGACAGAATTCTCACACAGAGACTTTCATTCCTACCATCTTTGCGGTTGAATGGATTTGTGTGGAACAGTCTGCCATTCTCTCCTTTGATTACCACTCTAATTGGTCTGTTTGGGAGACACTCATCCCATAATAGCCCACTTGTGGTCTAAGAGAGACAGTCTCCCAGTGCTGTTGCCATGGCAGCAAGGAGTATATGTAACTTGGAAAGGTTTCAGGGAGTAAGTTAGGTAGGCTGAAGTGAGGTTTGAGCTTCACAATGCGTATGTGGATAAAGTTTGTCCTTTCAGTGGAAACATTTTAATGTGAACAATGAGCCTCTGTCAAATAATGAATCACAATGCATTCATTCTTCATATAAATATGTGAAGATCTTGTTCTGCTGTGATAGAAAAGTCACATTGCAGATGATAACTGGATTAAAAAGAGAAAAAACAACTCAAGGACTGCAGTTGGGCATCTAAAAGTTTAAAAAATGAGCAAATGATGACATAGCAGATGCCAATGTAGCTTTAACGTGAACTATGAAAAATATACAGTATCAAATGTAGGATAATAAAATAAAAGCTAGCTACAATTCAGGTTACATTAGCTGGTGGAGGTTAGGGCCTCGCAGTAACATCGTCAAAACTCCAAAGTCCTTTACTCATTACTGTCTGATTAAGTGCTGCAAGTCTCAACATCCTGCAGGTTGTAGATGATACTGTACTTCTTCCTTTCTGAAAGGTAATGAGGCATAAAACAAGATTTGGTGCAGCGCCATGTGTACTAAAACAGCTCATGTTTTATGAGCTCATAACAAGCTGCTAGGACTACTTGTTGGAGTGCCATGAATAAATAAAGTACAGTCTGCAACCCATTTCACAAGATGCAACTTTTACACTCTAAAGAAGGCCTAATGCACCATGAATACTCGCAACTATTTTAAATCCTGGAACACAAAGAAGGCACAGTTATTGAAATAGGACACTATTTTAACATGACTGTGAATTTACCTTGGTTAATGTTCACACAAATAGCACATTGGGTCGATAGTTCAAAGAAAACTCGACTCCTGAGATCAAAAATACTAATCATCAGAACTGCACAAACTCGAAGCAAAATTAGTCTGATTTGTGTTTCTAGCTGTGTGTGATTTATTTTGAATTACTGTAAGAAATCAACTTCAGAAAGTATAAATGTTGCATAAATAAAGAAAAAAACACTGTGGATCATTATCAGATGTGGTTAGGACGCCAGGATGTCAGGTACAGAAACAGTACAGTACAGAAATTGAAAGAAGAGGTCTAGTTTGGAACAGTAAATAACAACCTGACAACGAGATGTGACCCAATTAAATACCAGTGACGTAAGAGATGCACACACTCTCATGCTATTTTTGTATTCACTCATTAGGATTTTACTTCATTAGTAAAATGAGTACCATGTCACTTTGTTGTCTCGATGCATTTCTGTTATATTGATGGATCAGTATTTTGAACATTCAAGGGTCTACACTACTGTCCCCATGATTCTTGGCTTAGCAAAGACACCCTGTGCTCAGAGTAGTAATCCAGCCATAATTACAGAGTGCCACGGCTAGTTGTCTGGGAAACCAAGGAGAAACTCTCTAGGAATGTTTTTCCTCTCGCAGTGCATGTCTCCTTAAGTTAAAGCAGAACTCTCCTTCTTTCTTCTTTTCTCTAATTTCCTTGTAAAGCTGCATTTTTTACTCTCCTTGATTGTGTTATTCTTAACCATGTTTTCTGCAGCAAAATTTAGGAGGAGGCGGTGTTACAGTGTATAATATGGCCCTAACAATGCTGAGATAAAACAATATGAGATCAGATTTAAGGAAGAATAATCATATTATTTCTAGCATTTATCCTTTATCAGTGAAGTGTAACAGTAAACTCAGTTGTATGCTTAGTCAGTTATGATTTATTTATATGTTAACCATCTATTCATAATCATTCATTTACTAATTTTCAGAGAGTAAATGCTTTTATGTCATAAAGTCAAAGCCGACCACTGTTTCCAGCTTAGCACGTGTGTCTGTGTGTTACATAAGTAGGGTCAAAAATAGAGCCCTCTGGCCTTTATGAGGAATGGGGATGCCAGTCTGAAGAAGCTCCTTTGTCAACATATGGAATGTAGACTTGGAGTTTCTGATATGGTCAAGAAGAATTCCATAGGTCTAACTTGTTGAACCATTTAGAAATGAGCCAATAGAAAAGGAGTTCTGTGTTCACATCCCACTATAAATAAGCTGTCACTCTTGAGTGTCTCTGAGAAAGAGATGCAGGACAAGTTCTGCCTTTCTCCTGACTGCAATGGATCAATTTGCCAGGCAGGTTGTCGGTGTTTTGCGGTTTATTTTTAAGGTCAGAAGAGTCATAGCTGTTTTCCATGACAGAGATTTCCATTTGAGTGATAAAAGATAACCCTGCGTTCTTCTCCTCAGTCACCATAAAGATTAAATAAGAAACACGTCTCATTAAGGTTTCCGTCCAGTGATTATCATCTAATTTAACAGAATAGGTGTAAGTAGACACAGTAACTTTTAAATACTTCTACCAGTGTTGCTTCTCTCCATTGCCTGACACTGATTTTACAGAACAAGTCTGTTGACAAAAACCCTACAGATATTATCCCTTTTGTGTCTCACCTGTGTTTTTCTGGAAGCTTCACATAACACACACATATAAAGACACAAATACACTCACAGCCCTCATTGTAGAAAGGTCATTCATTGACTTGATTTGTTTGTGAAATATAGGAAAAGCACTGGCATCATGATCAGCACTATGACTCACCCCATGCGTTTAGCTTTGTGTGTGTGTCTTTGTGTGTTATGGACATAACTTTGCAGGGTTTATGAATGCCACCACTCAGCTCAGTAGTTATTAATATTCCCAGCAGCCATCTCTGTCACACTGGGGGTGGAGGGTGTAATGTCACAATGCGGTTTAACATGAAGCAAATTGTGTGCCAGTCTGATAAATGTCCATTAGTTTAACACTGGTTCCCTTTCAATGAAGTAAATGGATTTTCTCAAAGAACATTACAAAATTACAACTTAAATCTTTCCCCATCAGACAAAGCAAAAGGGTAGCAAACTTGTAGTATACTTCACTGATTTAACCTAAATATTTACTTGACTAATTTTCATTGTCAAGTAATTTGTTAGATATTTTCACAATTAATGATTTGTTTACTTCTCAAAGTTCATGATGACGTCCTCAAAGGTCTTGTTTCATCCACAACCAAAAGATAATAAGTTTACTGTCATAACAGAGTAAAGAAGGCAGAAAATATTCACATTTAGGAGTCTGTTGACTTTTTGCTCTTAAAAAATGCTCAAATCAATTAATCAATTATCAAAATAGTTGCCAAATAATTTAATGATTACCAAGCTGCAGCTCTATTAAAATTACCACTCCATTCAATGTATATCTTTGAAAACTTTTTTCCATATTCTTATTAGGTATATCAATAATCCAAGTTTTCTTTATCATCTGTCAGTGATGCATCCAATTTATTCCACTTGGAAGGATGAGTGAATAATGTGACTCATTAATTAATTCAACGTTATGGTGATTAGTAATTTCCAAAATGCCAAAATACAGACCAGAGATGCATCATTTTTTTCAGAAGTTCTAACTAAATTCTTATTAGTAGTGTCTAATATATGACTTGAAAAATGAACAACAGACTAAAAACTCCACCATAAGGCTATCAGTTTAAGTAGAAAACAGTAATAAGTAGAGCTGAAACAACTGGTCCATTAGCAGAGAATGCATTGCATCTTATTATAGGTAAGCTACTTGAGGAATGTGGATAATGAAACATATAATTGCTGCAATCTTGGTAATAAATTGTATAAAATACGTTGCTATTTTTAAACGGTTGCCTATGAATGAATCAAAGTGTCAGGAGCTGCATATTGGAAAAAGTAAAGCTACTTATAACACTTTAATGGGATGCAAATGGTGCTATAATGCAGTTTGTAATGATTACCACACCTGGCATGTAAATAGGTGACATTTTGACAGTCACTCCGTGTGCATTTGTGTTCATCCATGTGATCCAAACATCCCCCTGCACATATGGTGTGACTCTGCAACCCACATGGCACGTTTAAACCCAAACCCATGCGCCCTGTCAGCGCGTCCAGCCTCCATCTCCTCCTTCTCTGTCCAACATCTCTGAGGCTCCTCTCAGTCTGTACATTCCAGCCACAGCAGCCCAGTGACCCGAGCCAGGAATGAGGCTTGGAACTGGGCTCTGGCTGCAACTGTGGCTGGGTCTGGAGGCTTAAATCAGTGAAAGCTGGCTGCTGGGTTCAGCTTCCCCCCTCTCTGTGCCTATAGCTCCTCCTCAGTGAGCAAAGCCCTGAGCTGGCAAACCTCCTATTATTACTCTTCCCTCCAGCCGCTCCCAGCCTCTTGTTCTTCCAAGGACAGGGTTATAACCCCCCCATACCTCGGTGTTCCTCCCCGGGGTTCCTACCTTGAGTGCAACCTCTTGCTAGCCAGATCCTGGTCCACACCGTTAGCAGCCGACTGAGCCATGGAGCCGCTGCTAATGTGCCTCTTAGCTCTCGCTTCTTCCTCCTCTTTTCACAGTGAAATATCCTCCAGAGGCAGCGACCCCTTTTCTTCTTCTTCTTCTTCCTAAAGCCTCTCCTCACTTCTTCCTCTGTCCCTCCCTCCCTCTCGGTCTCCTCTCCACCGTCTCCCCTCCGTCCTCATTCAGCTCAGTAATGGCAGCTGCTGAGGAAGTGAGCTATTGTGCAAATAAACCATAAAAACGCGAGGCCCCGCCCCCTGTGTGACGTCACGGCCCGACCACATTGTTCTGTGTGGGCAAAGTGAAGGTGTCACTTCCCAAAACAGATCATCATGCGAAGACATTATGTGTTTTTGTTACAATAGTCATGCCACACCCATCACTGTCTTTTTTTTCTCCTATTTGGAATAACTTGCAAAAAATAACTGCTGAAAAGTTCAAGTTTTTTCCTCTGAGAAGCTTCAAGTCTGCACCTCTGACCACGCACCACTGATGGGTGTGGTTGGGTGTGGTTAAAAAGTTTGCTTTGTTTCTTGGCTGCACTTATTGCTCATACTTGGGAGTAGATGAAGTCAGTCTCCTTATGAAACGTTTTCCCTCCTTACCTTACTTTCATCAGTTGACAAATTAAAGGAAAAGCCAACATAACATGTCCATCTAAGGTGTTAGACCAGAATAGCTCCAATGCACACTGGCATCTCTGGAACTCTCTGAGCTCCAGTCTTGCAAAATATGCTCCCTCATTTGGTGTTTTGATTATGGTGGTGCAGTTTCCGAACCTCATTAATAAGACCCCTGGGTAGCAATGCTTGCTTCATTAACACATTGTGTGTATCATACAGTCTGGGTACATCTATCAACCAGGCCACATCCATATGTTGATGCGTACAAGGTGTACTTATTCTTTATTATATCTTATTATTATATTTTTATTTTTATCTTTGTTTGTACTTTTATATTTGCTGTATTGCTTCAAAGGCCATAGCATAAGCTTACATCCTTATTAAATCTAATAATGTCCTAATGATACCAATAAGACAAACGGTGCAACCTGCAAATCTTAGCAATGAAGTTAAATTACACAACAGAAACTATTATTTGGGTGGAATAAACCTTGAAATTCATAAGTCGCTTACTTAAGTGATCATCCAGTTCGGTAGGTGGCAGTGGGTGGTGAAAACACAGACATCCTAGAAATTTTCTCGTGGAATTATGATCCTGTGATCTTATATTATATTATATATGAAACTTCCTCCAGAGTCAGCCTCGTATCTTGCCTCTCTCCTTAAAAATATCTGTTGAAGATTTATTGACTAAAAGGGCCATAGCACAAGATTCCATCCTTGTTTTACTTCATAATGTCCTCATGATACTAATAGGACAAACTGTGCAGCCTGCAACTCTTAGCAGCAAAGTTACATTGCACAATAGAAAGTAATAATTGGGTGGAACAAACTTTTACATCCCCAAACCGCTGTCTTAAGCAGTCATCCAGTTCGGTAGGTGGTGGAAGGTGGTAAACAAACAAAGGTCCTAGATATGTTGTCTTGGAATTGAGATCCTGAAACTGGAGTCTCCTCTGCTGCAGAATCACACACCTGAACACATCAGTCCAAAATCTCTCCTAGATCAACCAATCAAACTTCATTTATATAGCGTTTTTCATATACTTAAAGCAACACAAAGTGCTTTACAACATTTAAAAACATTAAAAAGAAGAAAACCCATCCCTCGCTCCCTCCATATATACATATATGCACATGACTACACATGCACCTACACACACACACACACACACACACACACACACACACACAGATATTCAGTTGAATTGCAATTTAGTAATTGCAGCGACCTTAGCATATGATTCATCATTATCATTGTCGTGAAACCATTCAGTGAGCCCTTGAGGTCTACAGATGGAGGCATCGTCATCCTGTAAGAGCCCTCTTCCATCAGGATAAAAATGTTATATCCTAGGATAACGTTGATCACTTACAAGTTTCCAATGATCTGCAGCGATCCGCCCCTTTAAGGGAACAATTAAAAAGGCACATAGAGCAGTCAGTGCAACGATAATGTAAGAAATTGAGTAAAAAACAAGAAATTAGAGATAAGTAACATAAATAAAGAAATGCGGATAAACATATATATACAAATGTAGAGCAAGTAATATGAGAATAAAAATATAATGAAAAGAAAGACAAAAAGACAAAAAACACAGCTTAGTAACATACTAGTGCAAATATGACATACTAGTGCAAATACAAATGAACAAAATAGGTGCAATATGGCAATGAGATAGATACAAGTTGTATATATCAAGGTAGACATAAATTGCAGAGTGCAAAATGGCAGAATTCACAAATTAAACATCATTAGGTAATTGCTGTTAATTTCAATAGAAAACCAACTATGTGTTGGGCCTTTCAAAGCTCCTCAAATTGGTTATGAGGTACCATTAGTATGGTTTAAAATGTATCGCATTTATGCTTTAGAATGTGTCTGATGGAAAATAACAATATCAGAGTATTTAAATCCACCTCTCGGCCTAAATGGAGATGTCTGTGGTGTCATGAAATAAAATATGGTTCCTTTTCTGTTGCTATACCACGCTGAAATCTAAACTAAAATCATCTGTTTGGTCCTATCTGTCTTCTTATGTTTAAGTTTTATATATTTTCTTATGTGTTTTAGAAACGCACCAAATAAGCGTCATTAGTTCAAGATCTGCCATTATCTTACAGTTATCTGTGAATTTAACAGTTTATTTGTTTATTAATAACATTTGTATTTGAGTTTGCCAAATAGCTAAACTTGTCCTTTGTAATATCTATAGTTTAACTATCAGTGTGTTAAAAAAGTTATTCTGCTGTGTTTTTTGTTGTTGTTGTTGTTGTTGTTGTTGTTGTTTTGTCTACATGTATGGAACTAATTCCACATCACTGAGCTTTTGCAGAATTTAATCCACCTCACATAGTAAGAGGATTCTGCAGTACCTGAGGTTTACCATATGAGGGCAGCATTGTACTAGTAAATGAGAAGGTATAAGAAGCAAGCTTTGTTTCCCCACTAGACTACATGGACCTAACCAGAGATAGTGGACAAAATCACAAGAAACTATCCTTATGACTAGATGATTTTTTGTTTGTTTGTTTGATTGTTTTTGCAGCTCTACATCAGTGGCTCCTCACTGCATTTGTCTGAAATAAAGAAGAAAAAGTCCTCGAACATAAACATAGATGCATTAACAAGTAACTGATGCTATTTTTTACTATAAAAAGAACAACATTTTGTCTGTAATTACGTTTTAACGCCCACAAATGAGTTTGTATATAGTATACAAATTATGCAATATATTGTATGACATCACATTCTTTGTTTAGACTTATCATGCTTTTTTTTCTGTCACTTTAAAATATAGAGATGCACAGCTGTTGGGTTGTCATGGTGACAGTTTTGTTGATTTGGTTGCAGTATATCAGGTCTTCTGGCTTTTCTGCACTGCTTGTTGCACCTTTTCTATCATATTAATACACTAACAGTGATATTACTACGTATGATGAGACTGACATATGGTGTGTGTGGAAATTATGTGAGAAATATACTCAGTCACACATCCATGCATGTCCAGCCCCACAAAAAAAAAATAAAAATCAAGCATTTCTGAATAAACAGAGGATGCAACTGAAAAAAGATTAAGTATGATAAGCTTAAAGAATCCTTGTCTGACAATGAATGTGGGTCTTTTGTGGATTCCATAATATGATGCAAGTAAAATTATATAAAGAAATTAGATGACAAGCAAACATGTACCACATAAGGTAAATCATACTTTCCTAAACTCATTTATTATGATGATCCATTATCAGATTGATTTTTATTCTAGCGATTATTTCAATAACATAAGCTGTTTTCATTCAATAATCTTTAAAAGAATGATAACATGGTATCATGGACTTATTGTCAATGTATCAAACGTCTTTATTTTTCTGCATTCTTGGTTTGATATGCTAAGAATAACAAGAAAGTGTTCCTAAAGGACAAAGGCCCATCCACTAATCTTCAAAGGATGTTTATGCATTATTTGTTTTTGTCTGACATTACAGGAGACCACTTATTTGAATGAACTGCCATGTGTACATTCAGATTAATAAGCTCCTCAAGGCAGCCACTTTAAATTCAGTTTTCTCACCCCAGCCCTAAAAACATGTTTTCTTCTGTATTCACTTGTTTTACATTTTGTTGTGTTTTGTGCTTTAATCCTCAGATGTATCTTGTGCATAGGCGGCGCAAGCGACTGCTCATTACAGGCAACGAGGAGCCACAAAAGCAAAATGAGATTGAGGTAAGCTGATTTCAGATTAAAACTGAGCAACTCTTTTTTGAGGCAGAACATTTTACAATAACAAAACCATCTGCCTGTATCTATCTATCAGGCAATCAATAAATTTCTGCTTTATTTTTCAGAGACTTGCAGGATTGGCCTGTATGTTCTAAAGAGACATGCATTTTTTTCTTACTCAGTCTGGATATTACTGCCTTTAAAAACTGCAAAGCACATTTTCTCTTTCATTTATAACATAAGGTAGAGATTTGGGAGTTTTGTTCATCATTGAGTCACAATAGTCACATTATTCTCTGTCTTCTTAAACCTTTTGACACCATTTGGGAAAGAAAGTCATAAATTCTTTCAAAAGCAAAATTAAAAACGTGTTGTTCTCACCAAATCCTGTTAGTGGGCTGGGTTCAGATCAGCAGTTAGATACCTAACTCTTACAGACATAAAATGTTAGAAATAAAGGTTTCACTTATTTCTAATTGGACAAAAGTACAGCTACACAGATGGACAGAAATTCCCTCAGAATCATGAACGCACTGTGAAGTTTCACAGCTTAAAAGAACAATTAAAGTGTGCGTAGTAGATTAATTTAATCATCCAACATTTTCCTTCTTGTTTTTGTTTGACATTTGAGTGATTTTTGTATTTGTCACAGCATTTGTGTGATTTGTTCCCAATAGAAGCTTATAGGTGATTTTTTTCTGAGTGTATCAGCATCTGTGGATTAGTTTGTGTCAAAAAGCTTTTGTGGAAGCCAGTTTTAGTTGCCAGTGGAAACAATATTAAAGACAACTTTTATGAGAAACAGGTGCACTTGTAAGGGGGGAAGGTTTATTATATTGAACACAGATGATCTAAGGTTGCTGTGTGTCAACTAGGAATGCTTAGGTGGAAAAAATTATGAGATTCTGTGCGCTTTGCTTGACTTTTGTCAGTAAGAGCAGTAAGTAAAGGATAAATTCTGTCATCTTTGTGCTTTGAATCATCCTATATTTAGTAAATGATACCAGGCCAATTGCTGGAAAGCTGACATGATTATAACATTTCTTATCAGTGTTGGTAATAATACCCAGTGCATCTGAATCAAATTTTTAGGAATTCACCCAAAGAAATAGAAGTTTCATTGATCATGATTGCTCTGTTTTGTCTCTGCTCTGCCATTACCAGTAACCAACGGCAAAATATACCTCTTCAAAAAGATACACAATGACAGAAAATAAGATTTTAAATTTTGCTAGGTGTAAAGGGAGTCATTCAAAATGAGCAGACTGATTAATCTGTAAAGCTATGGCTTACCATATGGTGTATATACTAGGGCTGTCAAAATTAACACGTTAACATGGATTAATCAATCATCGTGATTAATCAGATTAATTTTAAAACGCAATTCACACATCTGCAGGGCAGAATGACTCAAAATTCCTGAAACGTCTCTGTCACCGCTTTTCGGACAGTTTGTCCAAGTAGACTTACCGTCGCGCATGATGTCGCACATGCGCAAAGCAACTCAAATTGAAGAAGGTAAACATTAGGGCCAGAGTGATTTATCAGTAGGCCGATTATAGAAGTTTTCGAAATAATCATCATCAGCCGGAGTTTTGCCGATTAAACACCGATAAATTCTTAATTTCGCATAGAACATTAAATGCTGTTAAGTGTCTGAGTCGCGCAGAGTGATGTCCTTGCGCCGTTTGTACATGGAGCTACTACATGGAGCATACAATACATGGAGCTCTGACTCCAGTCCATCCTCAGCCCTCACCGCTGTCTTCTCAGTAAAGTACAGGAGTAAGCTACAGCCAGGCAACATTACAGGAGTGGGCTGAGACCACAGGTAAGTTTATAACGACGCTGTGAAATTAACAGTGACTCAACATGTCTCCTGTTTCAGTTTAACTCTCTTTACCAATGTTGTGTCGGTCATGCTTTTCATTTACGTTGCATTGCTAAAGCTGTGCTAACCTAGTTGAAGTTACTCCCTGTCTGTTCATGTTAGCAATAACATCACCGTAGTTATGCCAACCTAGCATAGCGTTAGCTAACAGCTTCAAAGCCAGTAAGTAACTGCAGAAATAACATAATTTTCAAAAACATTTGAGAGCACAGAACGACCGTTCATCAGTCCGTAAGCGGCATGTTGAGGCGCATTTAAGGAGGAGCGATGTTAACGCAGAGGAGGTTTATTCAGTTAAAATGATTACTATTACTGTCTGTCTTTAGCAACCGTCATGACGTCACTCTTAGTTTTACTTTGTCAGAAAATACCATAATGTGACACAGGATTTAATAGCAACTCACTGTGTGTGTTGTCATAGAGTAACATTAATGTTGGGCTATTTGTGACCATTATATATTTAAAATGCAACTCTGTCAAAGATGACATGTTTTGACATCTGAGAAAGGCGTCTCTGGTTTTTATTTTAAAGTTAAAGTTAGTTTATTTATATAGCACATTTCAACAAGAAGGCGATTCAAAGTGCTTCACAAGGACATTAAAACAGCAGATGAAAACACAATTATAAAAAGAAAGAAAACACATTTATAAAATCATTAAAAAGGTCATTAAGATTTAAGGATGCAGAAGAGTTTGATTTTGGTTCATATGAGTCCTGACTTCATAGCAAAGAAAACAATGGAGTAGAAAAAATATGATTTCACGTTAAAGGGTATCAGAGAGCTGCATATATAATGTTTTGCCAGTAGCTTCGCTGATTATGTTGATTATAAAACAAACACACACACACACACACACACACACACACACACACACACACACACACACGTATAAAACCAACCTCTAATTTGCAGCAACAAGAAGTACAAGACAAGATGTATTTCATAATTCATTTATAGATTGGCTGTTTTCTAAGGTTACATAATTTCCCAGAGGTCTAATGCTTTGTTGCATGTTTTTGTACTTGAAAATTCCTCTCTGTTGTAAAGTTAAACAAATACTAAAGGAAAGTATTGTGAAACAGTAAAAGGTTCTGCTTGTAATTCATATCTTGGTTGTTATAAGTGTTCAGAGACAAAAAAAAAGAGTTGTTTTATTCTTTTAACAAAAAAATTAATCGGCTGATTAATCAGAATTTTTTTCTGCCAAATATTGAAATTGGCATCGGCCTCAAAGAATCTATATCAGTCGGGCCCTACTAAACAGCACGTTGGCCCTCTCGGTGGGAAATTTGAATACAAAAAAAACCAAGATAGAGCAGTTGACTGACATACAGTAATATGCGTACTCTGCAGGAAGGAGTGTTCTTTTCTAGTAATCTAGTAATCTACCTCTCTAGAAAAGCTTCACTACCCAAGAGTGTTCTTTATAAACATTACTGTACTGTGTCAAAACACAGGCACTAAAATAAATGCAGCAATATCACTTTTAGTTTGAAAATAAATTTATAAATAAAAGATCGCAGTTGGTGCTCATGCTTTTTAATCTGAAACATATACATAAATGTGCTTCAAATATTATAGATGCAAAATTATTCAGTGAACATCTGGTGAATCCATTACAATAGTGCTATTCCCTTTTACAGTGCTCTTTCTGAAATCAGGATAACAGGTGCATATCTGGGGTTGTAATACACTGCGCTAAAATCTACCAATTTTCTGGGAATATTGGTTGTAATGATAAAGCAACCTCTCAATAAAACTAACAGATGATGACCGAGGGGAAGTGGGGGAGAAAACAATTTGCATGATGGAAAAATCTGACCTAATCTTCTGTAGAAAACTGTCTGGGAGCTTGAAGAGGAGATGAAGAGAGAAAGAGGGAAGGAATGAAGGAAGGGATGGCGAGAGCAATAGATGAGCCTTTAAATCAGAATCTAACTGGAACTGATGTCTTAGCCCTCTCCTTCACCCTCTTTGACTGTCTTTTATTTTGAAGCAATCCCCAAGGCAATGCCTGAGTGTTTAGCAATCCTGCTGGTATCGAAGAGTAGTTTGTTGTGACTTTGTTTCCCATACATGACTCTGCATGTGTGGCAGGATTCATACAAGATCATACAGCTGTGGACTTTACCCATTCAGAAAAGTTTTTAGATCCTCTGTGCATAAACTGGCAGTAATCCAGTTAGAATTATAGTATTTATATATTTGCATATTTATTTGCATTAGTTTAGTACATACACATATATGTGATATACACTAATACAGTATTTATTAGTACTTTCACTGTACTGTAAACTCAACATACAGTATCTGGTAAATTTTCTCCAAACAACCAAAGGGTGGCAGTGTTGTTTACTCCTCTGTGGCCTCAGTTTACTCAAGATGGACGAATCCTGAGGTAAACATTATAAAAGCAGATTAAGAATGTGCTGACAATGAATTTAAAATCATAAATTGTGAAATTTTAAAAATATTACTTACATGCTGATACAATAAGAATAGAATAGAATAGAATAGAATAGAATAGAATAGAATAGAATAGAATAGAATAGAATAGAATTATTTATTGTCTTGATACAAGTGCAACTAAATTCAGACTATACACACATACACACAAAAAGAGCCTGGGATCAACACAAAAACAGCGCAAAGTCAACAACGGCATTCAGAAATCATTCATAGACAATAAACAATAAACAATCACAAAATTGGTTTAAACATCAGAGCCCTGAGTCTGAGTGGTTAAAGTGCATAGTGCGTGTAAATTAAACTCTTCTTTCAGTCCTTACTTGACCTAAAAAATCTAATTCTTTGTGATTTTGAAGTGATTGAAAATCCACAAGATCTGTTGTCTAGTTAATTACTATATATATTATTGAGAATAAAAGAGTTCAGCCAGAATTTCAAAGAAGAAACACAAATGTTACAGCTTTTGCAGTGAACAGAAAACTATATACACAGTTATGCAAGTTTACTCCAGTTTTCTGTACCATATAAGAAATGTTGAATCCAACTTTCCAAAGACAAAAAGCCTCCTAGAGATTAAACGTACCTCCTATGATGGACCCAAAGCCTCCTCCTTTGACCCCTATTCTTGGAACCTTATGCAACCTGCACACAAACACACTAACCCAGTTGAAAGTCACTCCACTGACATAAAATAGTTAACCTCGGAACACGAATGCATAAAGTAGATAACGAACATACAAATAAACTGCAACCTAAGATCATACAATTTAGGTTTTGTGCAAAAACAGGTAATTTAAAGTTTTATTAGTCAAATAAATCAACTACATATCCCCCGTTTTTCCTAGACAGTGTTGAGGTGAAGGGATGGTGACACAATGAGAAAAGTTACTGCAAGAAAGACTAACTAACTTTGTATGATACCCACTTAATTTGTCATCGCTGAGTGCTGAAGTCTCGTGTTAACTTTGAACTAAGTAATACATTTTCCACAGAACATCTAATGTGGATTTGGCCTCCATCCCTTACATTGGAATCCCATTTGCAAATTGCAAAGACATAGAATTACGAACATAAAACCCAGAAAAATCTTACAGATCATTTTTATTTCAGTTTATGTGCTTTTAATACTGTACCTCTGGTCTGAAATTAGAAGGAAGCTGCAAAAAAACAGAATGTACAAGTGTTGATAAAATGCTTAGAAAGATGTCACCTGTCTTGCTTTCTAAACTGGTAGTTTAAGCCTCTCCTTTTGTGTCTATTTTTATCATTGGTTGGACCTCATTGCACATGTTTTGTACCTGGATTAGTGTGTTGCAAACACATCTGACCTTCATCAAGTTAAAGTTTGTATATCATGAGACCCTTCTACAGATTTATGGCCAATAATTATTAACCATCAGATGTGGGCTGATCACCCACAAGTCGCTGAAAACAGCATATGGGGCTGTGATTTGCAAAATTATTGATTTGTGTTCACAGCTTATACTCAGCCCCTCCTGTTGTACTGCAGAGAGGGCGTTATCTCCCATTAAGCCGCCGTAAACTCAAAGAAAGTTATCATCTAATCAGGAGAAACGGAGAATATACACACTGGAGTGGAGCTGATCTGTTTTCCTTTTCTTTAGATGAGTGAGACATTAAAGGTGGCTGTTTAAGAACATGAAAGGAGGCTGTAATGTTGGACAAGTAATGGTGGACAAAGTGTTGATCTGTTTATGCGTCTTTGTAAGGAGTCCCAGATGCTCCACACATTCTTGTTTTCATGGTTTCTCTCTTGGAGCGTCTGTTTGTTATCTTGTCGCCCATGTGTCTCCACTGTACCATACATCAGCTTATACATCATCTGTCCATATGTCCTTCTGTGTGTATGTGCCAACGTTTGTGTCGCTCTTGTCTGTCTGTCTGGCAGCGCGATAATGCTGAGCCTTGCGAAGCCGCTTGCCTCTCTGTTGTGGCTCCTTGTTCTTGGCCTACTTTGGGAGAGGTGAATTGAGGGCAACTCGAGTCTATGGGTAAGGGGATTAGGTCTCCAAACACGCTCCTCTCCAGTTTGGGATTTTGCCCCGATGCCAGACACTTAAAGTCTGCCAGGGATTAAGATAAAGAGAGAAGTAAGAGCGGCATGCATTGTGGTGTGTGTGGGGAGATGTTTTCAGCGACAAAAAAGCAAGAGCAGGGGAGGGTGGTGGGTAATAAAGAGAAATAAAATGTATGGCTGTGATATGATCTCATACACAAATCCAGCATTTGTTGACCTATTTGCCTGTGGCTCGTGCCAGGATGCCGGTCAGCAGGTTTTCAAGGGATGAGACACAATAGTGGAGAAGCTGTTCTTTTCATTTCCTTTGTATTAGTGGATGATCTCTGCTTAACTTAGGGGTATAATTAGGAAATAGCAGAGATCCTTGCTCGGTATTATTAGTCTCACAGTTTCTTGATTTAGGAAACAAAAGAATTGCAATGAATTGGCACAAGAGCATCAAGGGATAAGAAGCATCCCAAGAAGAATCAGGAACCATCTGACATGAAGGTCAAGCTCACAAAGTAGCTGCATTTGCCACTTCTAGTAAAATAGAGCATCAGCTGCATAAAACTACATTTTTATGAGTGAACCGTTTGCTGAAAAGTCCACAAAGAATCTTATGCGCAACAACAGGTGAAATCAATACATGAAGTCTCCAACTAGCAGATATTTCACAATGAGAACAAAGTGGCACGTCCTCTGAATTATTTATTAGATAGAATTGATAAGAGCATCAGGTTTAGGTATTAGTGTTCCTGAACCTCTTATGTGGCTTTTAGGAGTCTTCACGGGAGTCTGCGTTTTCCTTTGTCTTGGCAGACCGGGGGGGTTGCTCCACCCCTCCAACCTGTGTCTGGAGGCTCCTCCTGGGTAAGAGGAGGCTGCTGCTCCATCATGCTCCTCCAAGAAAGTGGGTCATGAGTCTGAGACTGTAGGATTACCGGCCGTCGTGCGGGCGTGTGCCATGCTGCCTCTTATCCGTAATGTTTAGACCACACCACGCGCCCCACCCCGGCCCCTCCCTTCAGCTGGAAAAGAAAGGCAGGGAAAAGAAAAACACGTCGTGGACCTCCACCACCAAGAGCTAAACAAACACCCATCTTTAGCCATAAGCTTGTTAGTCTAAGACAATTTTGAGTCGATGCGCCCACACAAACAGAAGCGATGCAGCGATTGAGGGGAAAAAAAAGAGCAAATTATGTTACCTTCTCAGTTCATTTTTTCTCATTTACTGAGCTCAACAATTATAACAGCTACTAGTGACATAGTGATGAATGCTAGCTTTAAAATAGCTGACCCCGTGATACTAATAGCTGGCCGGCTGTCCGGTAAGCTCTGACGTGGAGTATGATTAATCAGCAAATGAATTATTAATAATAAATATATAAATTTTGCAGTCGAATGATTAAAGCAATCATCTGAGGTCACTGTTGTCTTGTGTGGCCACTAATCAGTGTTCCTCTCTCTGCTGTCCACCTCGTGATGGAAATATAAAGGGATAAATCAGTGACAGAGAGTGGAGGATTTTAAAGACGGGGAAGAAATATGGAGTGGGTGTGTTGCTGGTTTAAAATCAAGTAAAAAATGACCTAAAATACAGTTTGTGAGGTTCAAAGAGATCTGCCCATCCCATTGTTTTGGTCCAGATTGGGGGTCCAGCTGAGCCTGAGTCTTGGAGGGTTCATTAGAGAGAGAGGGGGGCAGGACAGAGATTTTAATTACAGTTTAATTATAAGCAGCCACACATGCTCCACACTGACCTCCTTAAAAACCAAAAGACAGCATTAAATCATCATTAGTATGGTCATAAAAGTGCAGAAATGTGTCCTTTTTTCTTTGTGTTAATGTGTTTGCAAAATAGCATTTTTCTATTATTTGGTACCAGAGATGTCACTTCCCTCTAAAGGGTACAAGATAGTGGATGTTTGATTAAACAAAATACTCTATTACTAAGCATATACAACAGCACAGAGCAATTCATCAAATTTGTCACCATTATCCTGCAATGTAAAGCAACAACAGACACTTAAATTTTCATTTAGCACACGAAACGCATAATAGCATCATTAATGGCTGCATTGCCAGAACTCAGCATCAGGGTTATCAGTATTTCAAGCTGTGACAAGTCAAAATATTCAGCATGAAAACAGTCTGCTGAGTTGTGCAGCGATTACTGTTAATGTAAAATATTGCTGGAATAATTTGTTGACCTTTTAAAGATGCAACTCCAGTGAAAATCAATTTGTTTTGCCTTGCTAATATGTCCTTATGTTATTTTTTTTTGTATACTTGAAGACAAATCATGAGCAAAACCACCATCACTAAGCATTTCCTCTTTGACAAAAACCTGGATTCTTGATCCATGGTTTCATAATTTGTTACAAATATAATGAATCAGTCCTGTTAAAATGCAGGGTGGGACTTTCTGTATCATTATTCTTCTTAAGAATCAGTGTCCAGGTGCATGGCTGAATTATAACTCGCTGTTGTGTAGCATAGTCATTTTACAGTATTTGCAGACTGATAGGAGAGCTGGTGTGCTCGAGCTCCAGCAAGTGTGGAGGGCTCTGTGAAAAGAAATACAAGGACTTCATAGATCTACAGTGGTATAAAGTTACATCTGAGTGATTTCAACATGGGAAGGGATTATTTTCATGCAAAAAAACCTTCTAAATATGTAACTTTGATACACAGAGATTAGTTTTTATAGGTTAAATCAATGACCAGAGAAGAAATTTGACTGCTGGTATTGCGATTAAAAGCGCACCAACTCTCAAGAGGTCTAATGATCCTGAAATTCTGGTTAAGATGGAGACTAAAAGGATTACAGAAATACTGAGGTCATTAGATCAAGTCAATTTCATACAAACAATAAAAATATAAAGCTGATTATGACTACATAACTTACTTTAAACAAGCTGATGAATGTAAAGCTCAAATACCCTGTAAGCTCTTTAGAATTCCTTTCTCTGCAAACATACCACCTACAAACCACACAGACCCCACAGCAGGTCAACATCTGTAATGACACACTAGGTCAAGCCTCAGCTCTGCCTGAAAGGTTTAAACTCTGACCTCTGAGGCATTATGTCTGTCTCCAGCGTGGCTCATCATTGCTCTAAAAAGCTGATACTTCCCACCCTGGACAAAGACGGCTAAAACACAACGTAACCAGTCGGGACCCCAGACGGTGCATCGGAACTGAGTAACAGCATCCCCCATATAAATGGATGGACAGTTGTTGGCCTTTATTGTCTGAGCATGAAACCGGGGACACATGTTGGGTGGTAAAAGTGTCAAAGCCTGACTGAAAGGCCATTGTACTGGTTTCCAGTGGAAGCAGTCCAGCTTTGTTCCCTGTGTTGTTCATCATTAGCATATCAATATTCCAAGGGGCTTGTACCGAGCAGAGGTGACAGCCTTTTTAGCCTTGAGTAGACCCTCATACACAAATAATGAAACCTGCATTCTTCTCTTAAGGGCCAGCTGTTGAATTCAGCACATTATTGATAAGAAATGTGATGAATCAAAACCGATCCAAATGCGAAGTCGACTTTGAATCACAGCTTTGCTATGTGGTCCGTTTCTTCAAATATCCGGAGATCATTTAAAATGTCTTGCAGCTCACGTGAAATACTTTTGACCCATTTCTACAGTTGTCTTGGGTGAATAACAAAGGACTTAATGGTGTCACCCATTCTACCCCACACCAGCCCTCCAGCATACCTCCCCTCCTCCTTCCTCAACTCAAGCCAGCTGACCCCAAGACTGGCAGGCCGGCGGACAGTTAGCCTTGTGTAGTATTGTGTATGCGTGTGTGTGTGTGTGTGTGTGTGTGTGTGTGTGTGTGTGTGTGTGGCAAAGCCACCAGAGAGTGTCGGTTAGTCCGAGGGCCAAGCGGAAAAGCGGTTGGGCAGTTTAGCCAGCTGCTGGGGGAGCGAGCCTCGGCCGGCCTGGTCAGTGAAACCTTGCCAGATGGAGCCATTTCAAAACAATGAGAGTTGCTTGCTATGGCTGAAAACTGACGGCTACTCGCTCAGGGAACACAGAGGATGAAAGTTTATCTAATATTAATGTCTATGTGCAACACCTAAAGACACTCACAGGGTCTAAACCTTAGTCATAGTGAAATTTTGGTGTCCAGTTGCTCCCTAATATTGCTGTTGTCGCATCCGAATGTTGACATCCAGCTAGTAAATTGTTTTTTTCTGCCATTTTTTTGGTGCATTTACTGTCAAGGCTTGTTTGTCAGTTTCAGAATGAAGTTTTCTGCTATTTTTTTGTGACATCTTCTTGTTACCCATTTCTCCCTCTTTCTCTTTTCCTATCCCCCTTCATACACGTTTGCTCTCTTCCTCTTTTTCTGCAGACAGCAACAGGCTGAGGTGTCTTGGGACTACTCTGCTTAGGAGTAACCAAGCCTGGGTAATGAGGCGTGTGATTGGTCCCCTCCCTCCCGGACAAGGCCAGTCTTTTGGAGGACATGATTGATCATGACATGAGCACAATGGCAGCCTGGTGTCAGAGGGGTGGCATGGGTGCACATGGACCCCCCGCAGTAGCACTCAGTCGCCCAGCTCAGCTCTGCATAAGCAGTTACACACACACACACACACACACACACACACACACACACACACACACACACACACACACACGCACACACAACAAATATACACATACATGTGCACAATTCAGGACACAGACCCACTTGTAGACATACGCAAGCATGTAAGATAGCGCATATAAACAAAGCAAGACCATGTGCTCCAATATGGGTTTTCAAAGAAATATGCATAAATCCAACACTTCGATAGCCAGTCACGATTGGTGCAATTTAATTGTGAAATTTTAAATATGTCACAAAATCTGATGTCTCCTTTGAGAGATGGCCAGTAGAATGAAGATGCTTATTCTTAAAATACGTATTCATTTCCCGCTGTATTTTTGTCATTAAGTTTAGCTAAGGCCTTTATTCCTTTATTGTCATTGCACAGTGTGCACCACAATTAAGTTGGAATCCCATCAGTCCTTTCACAATATCAGACTTTTTTTAAAAGTGAAGTAAGAAATGCACGAATATGAAATATGAAAATGAAGTTTAAAAATTGCATATACAAATGTATCTGTGAACAAAAACCAGTAGTGTAATGCAACTGTTGCAATTCTGGATATTGCGCATTGCTAAATATGCACAAAAAGGTACATGATTTAAATGTGAATGTGCAAAAACGCCTGAATTTCAATGCCAATTTGTCATTTTTTTCTCACTAATGCAAATGGCAAAATCCTAAACCTTTTTGTCTACATGTATGTCAAAAGAATTTAGCTAAATGTATTTTATTGAGTAATTATATTTACTCTTTTGAATACAGTATTAGAGGTTGAGTGTAATAATAATATTAAAAAGATGCACCAATTCAGAATTCTTTCATTTTGCCCCAACACTTGGACTGTTGTTTCCTTTTTGTTCACACCTGCAAGGTCCAAATGAAAAAATTTAACAGCAACATGACATACAGAAGTCAAGATGATCTTCTATTATAGCCTATTTGGAAGAAAACAGATCAGAGTAAATGTATGTATTCATAATCTATTCCATTCTGTTTTCAGGCCTCTTCATGAAGAACAACAGAGGTTTCATACGAAGTGCACCGTTTGTTCTTTTGAAGTATCCCTCATCCACATGGCACTTGTGAGCCTATTGAACCAGCTCATATTCAAGGTCAAAATTCAAGTTTTCATAGGTGCAAAAGGCCCGGTGCTTTATGGAGGACCATTAACGGCTGGTTGCAGCTGCTTTCTCAAGGAGGACCCAGGTGTAGTAACACTTTACCAATTTTCTGTGATGATTGTCTTGGTTTCACGGGGCGCAAAAAAAACAGGATAAGAGCCTTGGCATGTTTTAGAGGTTTGAGCTCATTATAATATTCATGTAAAGGAGGAGAAGATATCTTAAAACAAAATATTGCTATAGAGAGGTGGCAAAAATAGATTATATACAAATTTCAGTTTAGATTATGGCCCACATTCATACACTAAATATTAACGAGGATACATGTGTAAAAAAAAATGTTGTAGAGGTATATAAAAGTAAAGAAATGAAGAATGAGAAAAATTTGAGATCCTAATCGGAAATACAGATTTTCACCATTCACAATTTCCCAGCACACCAAAAACCATCTGACTTTCTTCTCACAGTGGATTAGAGGAAAAGGACTGCAGTCCTGTTGTTGTGCATGCAGTCTAAGCTCCTTTGGTGCTACATGGGCTGTAGGATCCTAGTTACTGTGTGCAGCTCCTTCCAGATTTACAAACAGTTCCCTCTTTAATCTGTGTATAGATCCATCCTGACTTGTTGACCGGAGATTACTGCTACAAAAAAACACAAACAGCCTGACACACAATAGTCATGTGTTAGTGGGAGTGCTGTATGGCTGGATGTGATGCTGCTGAGGAATGATGAGGAAGGAGCTTGTTGATTTCTGTGTAAGTTTGGGAGGATAATTGCCCTGAGTGGACTAATGAACAGCATAGTAGGTCTAATTGGCTTACACCACTCGTGGGCTGGCGTGCTGGGCGAGCAAAATTGAATCAAAGCTGTAGGAGTGCGTCAGAGTAGTTATGTGCGTTATGGTGGTAATTAGCACAGTGTCAAAGGCGAGAGTCGTGGCACTCAGCCAAATAGCTGCGCAGGGCTGTGTTGACCAGAAATTTCGCATTTAGTTAAAAAAAAAAAAAAAACGATCGAAAAAAATGCGTGACAGTTGCAAATTTAGACTCATTTTGTTATTCCCACCTATTAACTGCTTCATCGTTTTGCTACTTTACATTATAAACTGTGTGAGTGCTAAGATTTCTCAGTTTGGCTGCAGAAAAAAATCTGAATCAGAAAAGTTTTATTGCCAAATAGCTTTTCACATACAAGTAATTTTACTTTTGCGCATAACAGTAAACAATGGCATATAGATCGAAAAGTGTTGCCAAGTATGAAGTGTATCGAGATGAATAAGAAGCAGTGTTCTTATTTAAAAACACCTGATGAAAACATATGTTTACTATTCCCTTATGCGCTTCAGTTTAACAGATCATGTAAAAGAATAGGAAATGCCCAAAGCATGGATGTTTTAAGACGCAGCACCCAACTTGAAACCGTAACACCAGGCTGCTGCAGCACCACACACTCCAACATAACGGCATGTTCGCTCCGTCCACTTGTATCATTAATGTCATGCGGGTCTATTTTTAACCAAACAAAAGAGGGACGCAACGATGGAAACGCACCACAACAATGACCGGAGTGATGCCCAATTGCTCCATTGTGCGTCTTGAAAGACAGACACGTGCAACACAACATAGATAAGGAGAGAGAGAGAGAGGGGAGGGCAAGTTCGTGTGTGTGTGTGTGTGTGTGTGTGTGTGTGTGTGTGTGTGTGTGTGTGTGTGTGTGTGTGTGTGTGTGTGTGTGTGTGTGTGTGTGTGTGGGGTTTGTGTGTGTGTGGGCGCGCTTAAAGCTATCCTCTGGGGATATTGGAGCAGCACACACCCCCCTCCAGCCTGTTTAGAGAAACTCCCCTTTCAGCACCCTGGACAGAGGCAGCGCTGCTGACCGCCGCTTATTTTAGTAGAAGTAAAGTTGCGGCTCACAGTCAGGTCAGCTGACGCCGCTAATGGTCAGACATTTTCCACTGCCACCCGCCCCTCATCTTACCAACGAGGCAGCCAGGAGCAGCTCTTGATGAACAGGCCTATTCGAAGTTTGCGTCCTCACCGGCACACGAAAGGAGAAAGGTCCACAGAAGTCGTTTTTTGACATTTTGCAGACATCAAACCACAATCGAAGAGACTTCAAGACACTGTTGAGAGGATAAATCGCCAGGAAAGTGCCGGTTTGAATCCATTGTTTCAGTGTTAACAGCTTACAAATCACAGACTTTTTTTTCGGTTGGAGCATCTTCAAAATGCTGCTTGAACACCCGGGGACAAGTTGTCAAAACACCGGGAATTTTTCCCGGTACGGTTCAGGCCAAGGTAAGAAACCGATTTTACTGTTTTCACTGTCAATAGAAACTTAGAAAGGTGCGAAATACCGCAGTTTTAATTGTGCGTAATGCGCTGCGTGAGTCACGGTTGGGTGTGAAATAGAGGATAATGCAGCATATCAGCACAGCAGGACTGAAGGTTTTAAGTGAACTCTGACAACCATGAAATTGAAGCTGTGAAACCCTCCTAAAACAAGGATACGGACTTTTAAAGTAGTTGTTTGTTAAATAGGTCAAATAGGACGTAAAAAGTGAGATAAAAGTTGCAGGAAATCCGTCATCCAGCTATACTGATGTATGGAGACCGCTTCGAGGCGCCTCTTGAGCGCTACGTGTGGGAGACGTTATGAATCCGTAATGAGTTTTCATTGTTGGAGAATCACACGAACAGATGTTATGCGCGTGTTGTCATTTCACACCCGCCTGCGGTTGTCACGGGAGCGCAGGGGCGGCGGGGATACGGAGAGAGAGAGAGCGCACCGGACCCGCCGTGGGAGACAGCAGCCTCTTTGCGGGTGTGCGACAGACTGCCAGCAGGCGAAAAAAGAAAAAAATAAAAAGCTGCTCCCACCCGCAGCCCAGCGACACAAACTCAAACTCAACAGGTGTCACATTCCTGCCCTGACAGGTGGGACACCTGAGGGAGGAAGTCTGGGGAAATGGTTCCATTATTAGTGGATTGTATAAGTAACTAATCCAAAAAGTTAAGTTTTTAATTAGTTCTGTCTGTACAATAATATTATGGCTAAACACAAAACTACACTCACCATCTTTTTTTGAAATAAATAGGTCTTAAATCAAGAAGAATATAGACTCCAAAAGAACGTTTTACGCAGCAGCTTTTCAGTCAAATTTCAGGGTTTTTTTTTCTTTAAAGCAAAACCTCAAGCAAACAAAAAGCGTGTATTTGTTTTATCATCCCTACGACTTTCTCTAACTGACTGACCATTACTCTGATGGCCTTTTTATGGCTTTGTTGTCACATTACTGTCGGCTCGCCCCCCTCAAAAGTGAGCGATCAATACGACATAAAAATTATTACAAAGCTGGAAAGTAAGAGGGGCACTCATGAACCCCACACCTTTCTCCAAAACGTCTTTCATATACTTCTGAAATGCAGGCAAATGGGACATTGATTTTAGATTCATCAGCGCTCCGGCCGCTTGTGGCACCACTCCGTGATTTCCCCAGGCGCTCTTTTGTGCCAAAGATCAGTGTCAATAAAATTCATTGGGGTGCTGGCCCGATCAACATGTTATTGAACAGCCAATCTCTCCCCTAAATAAACACTTGTCTTTGAGCACTCAGCACACATGAAATGAAGATTGTGTGTGAGTGTGTGTGTGTATTTAAAATCACTTATTTAAAAAACTAATACGGAGATTATAAATACACATTACCCCGAAAATAATGTATAGAAAATTCATAAACGGAATTTTTGTTCATCCAAATTTAATAATTTGGTAAAAATATAATATCATTAATCATGATGATTGTTATTTAGTTTTTATAAATACTGCAGGGGGGAAATGACAATAACAGCCTGTAGCGTTCTCCTTGGGCCCTTTACGCATGGCACCAATGGAATCTAAAATGAAAAATAAGTCTTAAGGCGCACATTAGCGACAAAAAACACTCAGCTATATTTTCAAATAAATCAGCAACACCACGAGTTTAATGTTTCCATGTTCTTCTTATATCACTTCACTTCCACATTAATGTTATTAAGATCTCATCTTCTACCTAAATTCATTTGTTTGCAGTTGTAAGAGAATAATACGCACTAATAGGTGAGGAAATATAGCATAGAAGCTGTTGCCAAAATGCCACGTTTTCTAGAATATATGTACTTTTCAAAAATGCCATTTGAATCTTTTTTTTAACATATAGGAGCATGGACATATCTTTTATTTTTCTCTTTTATATCTGAGTAGATCAGTGATAAAAGTTTGGTTTTTGGCACCATATGTTTCACTGTGACTTGGAAAACTAAAAGATCATAGCATAAAGTCATTTCAGGGCTGAATAGGAGTGGGTTGTTTTAGCTAAACTGATTTTAACCTAATTGAAAGGGGACGTAAATCATTTTCGGTATTTTCCCGTTTGAAAAGTAATAGGTTAGTACGTAACGCGTCTCTGAGCGCTGAAACTCTATTGGTTTCTCCCCCTCAGCTCCTGCTTATTCCTCTTCCGGGTAGGGTACTCGGTAAGGTGATGTTAATCTATCTCCCCGTCGCCCGGGAAACGACGCAGCGTAATCCTGCACAGGCTTGGAGCAGAAAAGCAAAGTCCGCTGACACACTCGTGCTCCCCTTTGGAGCTATACAAATTAGACAACACCTGTACGTGCGTGCGTGTGTGGATGGACGCGAGTTAGACAGGTTTGCACTGATGTGAGCGTAAATCATGAACAATGGATGGGCACGATGAGCGCAACTCTCCGAAAGAGGTGGCGAATAACTCGGAGATGCTCCTTGCTTTGCTGTCACACAGCGAGGAGTTACGAAAAGGTAAATCCGATAGGATCACTTTATTCGTTTTACTACTTCTTGTAGTGCATATATATGTGTGTGATCTCACGTCGTGGTCTTTAAATAGGCCTGTAGGAATAATTATAGTCTGTGCAGTTTGTGTATAGATGGTTCTGGATGATGGATGCTGCACAGCTGTAGAATTTCATTTTGGGAAATTATCATCGGCCCGAGAATCAGTTTTAAGGGACGTGTGCCATTTTCGCTGCTCCATATGCTCAAATGCAATTTTACGCATCAGTTTCTGTTCTGTGTGAACGGTCCCTTAGATTTCGTAACTCATATTTTACACGGTTTAATTTTGGCAAGAGGCTTTGTGCATTTTCAAGTATGAAAAAATATTTGTTGTCAACATTCAGAAGCTTGAAGAATACAGAATCAACCACATGCTGTGCGTAAAAAACACCTTAAAGCAGCTTTCTTCTGTAGTAGGTTTCTGATTAATATAGTCATGCTCCCACCTTTTTGAACAGCCATGAAGAATTTTTTTACACGCATTCAATCTCTCCTCATCTTGAATTAAATAAAATATTTTGATTAATATCTTCAAGCCTTTATAATTCAAGTGCAATGTTGAACAAATTGCTCGGACGTCGTGCGTTACTTGTGCCGTGAGACTGCAGGCCGCAGCAGCTTTCTAGTTTTACAGAGCGCACTGAATTAATGATGACCTGGATACACCTGTCCTCGACGTGGCTGCCCACCGCACTTGTGCAAGGGCTTGCTGGCGGCGATGTCAGAAGAAATGGCTCATTCATGTTTCATGAATTGTCCACGGCAGAACAATAGGAATGCGATTCCTTGCGCGGATGGAATATGAAGTGCTTGAGCTTCTTTTAATTAGTAATAAAGAGGCCTGATATCGTCTCACCTGGCATTTGAGTTGTCCTTATTTTCACTTTGGTTGTTTTCTTTGTTATTTATATTAAAATGTCTTGAAGAGACGACAGCTTTCTGAGGGAGTTTTGTTAACTTACCTCGAAAGAAGTTTTATAGTGTTACGTCATGCAGGCCTGTTCGTATATTTGGAACTGGCTTTGCGTAAATGTGAGCTGAAGATGGTTAAGCACGTCAGACTTAGAACAGAAGTCAAAATGAATGAGCTGTTAATTCTGAGATGTTGCAGTACACATTTTTTGAAAAAAAAAATCAAAAGCCTCTTATAATTAGACTTTTTTTTTTCTTTAAGAGGTGGGTGTGCTCAGTTGGATTTACGCACAGAGTGGCCACCATGTGCGAATCATTCTTATTTTCTTCAGTATAATAATACAGATAGAATTAACGCGCGAGTGACCATTTATATCATGAATGTGTTTGGAAAAAGTTGTTTATTTATTGCTACAGTAAGAAATCGGTATTTATTTTTTAATAATTTCACAGCATATGGTTGATCTAATGTTTTTTTGTTTTTTAATTTAACCAACTATAAATCAGTCGTCATATAAGAAAGTCTATGTTGAGCAGACTAAACCCTCTAACACCTACCCCTGACGTTTAAAATTACAAATAAATGCATAATTTAATAATCTATTTGTTTAGATTTTAGGCCCATGACTGTTCTTTTTTCGATTTCTTTTTTTGTTTATATGAAACAGAAACAGACTAACAGAATATTTTAATTCTTATGGATTTGATCTCCAAATTCTCGGAGTGCATTATTTGGACAGGGCTCATTATATATGAGATATTCGAACACAAACTGTAACTTGAAAGTGAGTATTTAGTCATCTTATTCAATGTTTTTCTTTAATAAGAAATATATATATATATATAATATTTAGATAAACATATATACATAATAACCAACCCGTGCATATAATGACAAATATTGGTCCATATGCGCACAATTTCATAAACTTTGAGCATGACCAATATTCTTTGCTTAGTTTTTTTTCTCCTTTTGTGTGTATTCCACCGTTTAGATCCAGTGCTTTTCTGAAATAATTCTGAAAAATTAAATGACTAAATTGGCAACAGCATAAAGGAGAAAACAAGGAAAGAAAAGGAAGACAAAATTAGAAGGTTGAGGCAACATATTTCCCATCATGCCTGTGTGTTTTCACGCTGCTGATCTTTATTTCAACCATAACCCGTGTTGCCTTCTTATTGGCAGTCTTGCATAATTAAACAGCTGTGTCCATTAACAGATTATTATTTTCGATTTTGGCAGCCATGTGCGTATATTACGCACAATCGGAAGGCTCGGGTGTCATTTTGCGCGTCCGTGACAAGCTCCCCTCGTGTCGTTTAACGTGCTGATGTGACTAAAATGCGGTGATTTCTTCTTGACTCCTCGCAGAAATCCCAGTATGTGCCGGCTGCAGTCAACACATCGTAGACCGCTTCATCCTCAAAGTGCTGGATCGCCACTGGCACAGCAAGTGCCTCAAATGCAGCGACTGCCAGGCGCAACTGGCCGATAAGTGCTTCAGCAGGGGAGACAGCGTGTACTGCAAAGACGATTTCTTCAAGTGAGTAGCCAGGAAAGAAGATTATTTCGAAAGTTTGTGAACATTTATTATGTTTTTGCTGTAAAATTCATACAGTTATTAGTAAAAGTTGTTATGTACTGATGGCAAACCGTCTAATTTCCCAAAAGGAGATTCGGGACCAAGTGCGCAGCCTGTCAGCAGGGGATACCGCCCACACAGGTGGTGAGGAGAGCGCAGGACTTCGTCTACCACCTGCACTGTTTCGCCTGCATCGTGTGCAAGAGGCAGCTGGCCACAGGTGACGAGTACTACCTGATGGAGGACAGCAGGCTGGTGTGCAAGGCTGACTACGAGACCGCCAAACAGAGAGGTGAGACGCACAGCAATGAACAAAACTTGTGCGGAAAATGTTGAAGTGTGCAGGTTTTGTTTCATCCACTTTGAGTTGTGCGCTTTTGACGCGGCAGTGAGGTCATCCATAAACTCTGACCCACCTGCGCTAATTGCATCATTGCCTGCAACCCAATCGATACTAAACTGCGTAAAGTGGAGGCCAGGAGGCTTACAGTTGCACTCTGTGCCTGAAGGGATCAGCTTTCAATAACTCTTATTATGGTGTAGAGTAGAGAGACTGCAAGAGAGAAATGCGCGTCGATCCATGTGGGAGAAGATGGGAGCTGAGTGGCGCACAAAAATATCTCTGTGTCCTTGTATGTAGTGTTCATTATTATTTATATAGTATTGTGTTTATTCTTGTAATAGGTGGAGGAACTCTTGAACTAAAAGGATTTTAATATCAAAGTCTTTTAAAAATGACTGTTTTAATGAAAATATCCAGGAAAAAAATAGTGTTTTTCAAGGTATTCTTCATAGTCTTATTTTATTACTCATCATCAAGCATATTGGGTCATCAGCCATAATTAAAGTTCAATCAGAAATGAGAATTTGACAGTTTATAATGTAAAAAAAACACACTAAAAACAACTGAAAGTGCAAAAAACAATAATGTTGTCACTCAACAGCAAAAGCATAATGTTTATGGCTCTTTCTATCTACAATCATGTATTGGCACTGAGCAGGTTCAGAATTCACAAGGGCTTTGAAAAATGTGGATGTATGGATGGATGGATGGATGGATGGATGGATGGATGGATGGATGGATGGATGGATGGATGGATAGATAGATAGATAGATAGATAGATAGATAGATAGATAGATAGATAGATAGATAGATAGATAGATAGATAGATAGATAGATAGATACATAGATAGATAGATAGATAGATAGATAGATAGATAGATAGATAGATAGATAGATAGATCGATAGATAGATCGATCGATAGATAGATAGATAGATAGATAGATAGATAGATAGATAGATAGATAGATCGATAGATAGATCGATCGATAGATAGATAGATAGATAGATAGATAGATAGATAGATAGATAGATAGATAGATAGATAGATAGATAGATAGATAGATAGATAGATAGATAGATAGATAGATAGATAGATAGATAGATCGATCGATAGATAGATAGATAGATCGATAGATACTTTATGTGTTAACAGCCTACATGTAACAACAGAAATAAAACGACAGGACAGGCAGGTTAGAAACATTAACATTAAGGTTAGTGTATACTCTGAAAAACCTGCTGTACAATACTATAACAAAAAACCCTTCTAATATTTAAAATCTGTCAAAATAATAAATGTAATTAAAATTCAATATACAGTATTTACACATTTCAAGGCACAGTGATTTAAAGTGGTTTAAAGTGAATCTGAGTGATTCAAAATGACTTTGACAAGTAGCAGGAAACAGTTGTATCAAATGTAGTATGTAGTGTTGTGCTGTTAGAAACAGTAATAATAGACTGATGCCATTGCTTTGAATTATATAGTTGACTCTAAATAGCTGAGAATGTTTCAAACACTGATAATATCAATGGCCTACCTTACCTCTTTGCTTAAACATCCCATCAGGCCCATTCCTGATAGGGCAGACCGGCCATGGTGGGGTTTTATCTCCCCATCTGTTTGTTTGAATTTACTGCTGGACACCAAGCGTTGATTTACGCAGCGAGTTAACACAAGTTTTCGCAAAAAACACACACGTTTATTTTACTAATGACAGGGTGCAATTACTTGGGCGGCATCCATTTGGATGATGGTTTTTGTATTTTGCTGTGCTGGCGAGCAGATGTGCAGACATGATGCAATTATGCACGGGAGTGCCAGTTTAGGGTTTATAGGCACGAGTGAATTTATCAATGCATGTTAAACTGCAAAGTTGTATATTATACGAGTTCTGTGGGAGCAGTTGCTGTGGTGAATATGCGTTTCCATCTAAGACTTTCATGTTGCAGAATCAGCTCGGCTATAAAAAATGTCTCACGTTGACTGTATGGGAAACTTCTACTCATCCTTCTTTCTCTTTACATAAAAAAGACATCAAAGAATTTAAGCACTGCAGGAGTGAAAGTATCACCAGAATAATGTCTTCTGAGAGTTGGCTAACATTGCATGATGTGTATCCGTCTTTCAGAAGCAGACTCAACAGCAAAAAGGCCACGAACGACCATCACTGCTAAACAGCTGGAAACCCTGAAGAATGCTTACAATAACTCTCCCAAACCAGCTCGCCACGTCAGAGAGCAGCTATCATCAGAAACAGGCCTGGATATGCGGGTAGTGCAGGTAAAGTATATTATTATCCATTAAGAGCTATTCCATTAGTGTCCGGACTTCATTATCAACAGACAATTGTAGCTGATCTGGCACAAGTGTACAGTGTGAAGAAGCGTGTGTGTGTTGGGGGAGGAATTTATGGCTGGATGGAGTAAAATGAAGTCCACATGAAAGTCAGCACGGTTTAAGTGCAAGCTCGTTAACAATGCTAAGAGGGCCCCCCGCATATTGTCTGCTGCTGAAGAGCCTCGCGCTGGTTGCTAGGTGGTGGTCATATATATTGTTTTATTTGCAAGGACAAAAGTAGAGACTGAAGCCACTAAAATGCTCCTCATTATTCAGTGAAAGGGAAGGGGTGAAGAGGGTTCACTCAGGGCGGAATATCATTAAGAAGAATGTAAAACTGCTTTTTGTGCTTGTCACGGAAATTAATTAAATTTGTGTGCAAGATAAAATTATTAAGACACAAGGCATTTTTGTATTTAGTGTCTGATTTTTGCAGACTTTTGCAGACGGTGAGAATATAGACGCTGTAAATTTAGACCACCTTGTACAGCAATGAACAAGCTAAAAAATTAGATCAGATCAAACATGAATCTAGAAAATTTTGAATAATTGAAGTCACTGGCACGCTAACCTGTCTGCTCCGTCGGGTGAGGACAACTTGTAGCTGTCGTCAAGTTAATTAAATGCATGATAAATCTGATGCAGGAGACGCTGGTCTCAGGATTACTGTTCAGTGTCACTGCTCCAGTCTCCCACTTGGACTCACAAAGGCGTGAAGTGCTGTCAGGAGAGTCCTTGAACATTCATTTTGTTTTAATGCTTTAAAGCATAATATGTGCCTCCAGGAGAGAGCAGAGGACTTTGGATATAGACTTGTTTGTGAGAGGCATGATGACTAAAACAACATTTGTTTACTTGTGGTCCTCTGGAATGGGGGAACCATATAAACTGGGCAAATTAACATGACTAAAAATGTGTTGCTCTGAATTATTTTCAACTGTGTCTAGGAGTAATTTATGAACTATACATCAAGTCACTTTCAAAAAAATGTGTATTCTTTATCTATTGTATACTCAGACCTATTTTTTTTTCTCATGTTGTTTCTTTCGTTACCCTCCAGGTTTGGTTCCAGAACAGGCGAGCTAAAGAGAAAAGGCTGAAAAAAGACGCTGGGCGCCAGAGATGGGGGCAGTACTTTCGCAACATGAAGAGGTCACGAGGAAGCTCGAAATCCGACAAGGACAGCATCCAGGAGGAGGGCATGGACAGCGACGCAGAGGTGTCCTTCACAGGTACAGTCAACCACATAACAAAAAAATTACCTAAGCTGCAGTCACTTCAGACTCCATTCATCTGAATGTTTCAGTGTGACATCAAACATATAATTACTTTTTTATCCACTCCTGTTCTTTTCCTTGTGTGACATGTCAAAAACATTTAACTTTAATACCAACTCTATTCTATTTATGTGCCACAGCCTGTAAGGTGCATGCTGGCTCTTTGTCACGCTTTTATAAAGGACCTGTTTTTCTTTACTTTTAAAGCCATCATTATTGTTGTTAATTACACCTGTGTGCAATCAGCTAATGGGAAATAGAATATCAAAAAAATTTAATTTGTCATTTATAGAATAAATGCAAAACAAGCCAGAAATCACACCCACTTTGGCTTTTCAACCACGAGTTTTACCTTCTCATGGAAAAACATGTTTTGCTTTCTTCCTGTATATCAATAATAGCAAGAAATTGTTGATCAGCTTTAAAGGGGGTTAAAATATTTACAAAGTTCCTGTTTTTCATCCTCATTTTGAGTATTTTAATTTTAGTTGTGATGAATGTCTAAAGGCCCCAAAACACCAGTAAAATTCAAGCTTGGTGATGTGAGAAACTGCTTGTAGTCATGGATGCCTCGCTGGTGGATAAATGAGAAGCACAACAGCTAACACGTGAGCTAGCTCATGCTTCCACAACTGCTCCTCAAGCTGCTTTTCATATTCTCTGTGTACTGACTCCACTCTCATTTGAGCATAATTAAGCGATCATGCCGACTGCTCTGAAGTGAATGCATTTTGCCACAAAAAATTGCCATTTCAAATACTCTTGTGGTGGCTGCTATTAGAAGAAGCCGGAGGACACCAACCTAAATTACCCCTTCTCATCCTTGTTGCACAGATGAACCACCCATGTCTGAGCTTGGCCACACTAACGGCATCTACAGCAGCCTGAGTGAGTCCTCTCCGGCCATGGGCGGCCGCCAAGGTGGCAACAACAACAGCTCCTTCCCCCTGGAGCACAGCGTGCTCCCGTCTCAAGACCAGTACCACGACATCCGCTCCAACAGCCCCTACGGCCTTCCTCAGTCGCCGGGGTCGCTCCAGGCGCTACCCAGACACCAGCCCCTCATCTCCAGTCTCGTCTACCCCGACTCCGGCCTGTCGATCATGACCCAGGGCGGCGGTCCCGGGATCAACCCTGCCGTGAGAGTTTCCATGGGGGCAGCCAACGGCCCCAGCTCGGACCTCTCCACCGGCAGCAGCGGAGGATACCCAGATTTTCCAGCCAGTCCTGCTTCCTGGTTAGACGAAGTGGACCATGGGCAGTTTTGATTGGTCAACAACAAGAAACTACTTTTTTTTTTCTTAGTTTTTTTGTGTCTTCTGTTGGATTTTAAGAATTGGAAAATAGTCACGCAGGACAGTGATTGGGTGAAGGAGTAGACTGCTGTCCTTGGATCTCACCGATATCTGACTGAAAGATCCATTCGACACATGTGATCTGGACGGAAGTAAGGAAGAAAATGTCCCTCTTTCAAAAGCACTTGGCCTAACAAATGTCGTTCAGTAGTGAGACTGTATGCAAAGCAAGGAATCTGTCAAAAAAAAATTCCATGTTCAGATACCGTGATAAGCTCTTTCAGAACAACGTAGACACCACAGATAGAAAGTTTAGACATCCATCAAATGGATTTTCACCTCTTTGTTCTCCCACTGCTCTTTGTTAACTTACAGCGTGTTCAGGTGCAGAATTCAGTTCAACATTCAGAGTCTTTAAATATCTGGTTGCTGCCAAATGTCTATATATATATAAATATAATGGTTTATCATTGTGGAGACTTTATTTTTATACAAACCCCTTCTTGGACATGAATAAGAACCTGCATATGAGGACTTTGTCCATTGTTGAACAGAGATATAGGCAAAAATGTAGATGTTGTCTTAAATGGTACCTAGGGGTCCAATTACTTCTATGCATTTGTGTGTTCTCAGATGTATCTTGTTCGTTTCGTTCTACTGAAAACCGCCCCCTGAGGAAGAACTGTAGCATCCGGGGGTGTCTGATGTATATGTTTGTTTATGTGGAAAATGTTTTATGTCTTATTTATTCCCTCTGGTGATGATGATGATGATGATGATGATTCCTAATTAAATGACACGACTTTAATAAATTTGTCACCTAAATCAAAATAGAGTTCGATCCTTTTTGGTTTGTCCACAAAGCCATGTATCATAAGAGACAAAATGAATAATGAGGGCCCTTTTAAGTAATTTAGTGCAGTCATTTGGGAGATTTAAGACTGCAGATGATAATATTGTGGACACACTTGAAGTCATTTGTACCAGTTGACAAGCTGACAAGAAACTAGAGCCACCAAACAAAGTAGTCATCCTTTGCATTTATCTCACATCTTACATGCAGCAGATATTCTATATATCTATCATGTACATCTACAGCATATCGCCACACTGATAGTGAAACCAGAGCAAGGCCTGCAGTTCTGCCTGTGTCTGCAAATTGAGTATCTGGCTAACTACCAATACTGTATCAGGGGTTCAACAGCTCTTTAGTGGAGAAATTTGATGCAGTCAACTCATCAATTCAGAGATTACTGAGTCTTGTTTGCCCAAATGCCCCTATGGGAAAGGAATCTCCAATCCATTATCCAAGAAGGGATCAAGTGCCCCTTGTGAATTTCCTCATTTGTTTAGTTATTCAAAGTCAGCTTCAATTAAATAGATTAAACAGTAAACGTGTGTGTGAGCGCATGTGTGTGTAATTGCATGTTTATGTATTTGCTTATTTGAGTTTGTGGTGCAGTGTGTGTGTATGGAAACACCTTGGCATGGTTGTGGGTATTGATACATTGATTTTTTTTTTTTTAACAATATTAGCTTAATTCATGTTTTTGGTTTGTTTGCTTGGATTTGTTTTTTTTTTAAATTATTATTAATGGATGCAATCTTACCATCTTTAACCAATATGTGGTGCTTTGGTAAAGCAGTGGCTATTTGTGGATTTCAAAGATTTTTTTTTTTTTTTCAGTTTTAACTGAAGCACCCAAAATATAGCAATCATATTTATGTATTTTGGATAGCCAGTGGTGGAAATGTATTTTTGAATTTTTTTTTTCACTATTTTTAACTTTACTTACAGTTAAAATATCTTCAGTCTCATTTTTTAACTCCACTACTTTTATCAGATATAGTTTTATAATACACAAGACAACAAATGACACAAGGTGCATTGGTATAGACTCAATTATCAAGCAGAATATAGGCAAAAATTATCCCTGCATTCATGCAAAATTGCAAAAAGGATGTTTTTCAACTGCTTTCTATCATTTTTTCTAGACAAATCTTTCAAAGTAAATACTATCGCAAGCTTGCTAAGTTGTTCAGTGTATGCATTTATACGTCTGCACGACTGTGTGCAACTTTCTGCGCAGATCCATAAAATATGGCATTCATGAAGCGATAGCCTGCTGTCCTCCAACCCTTTGTTTTGAACCTCCAACTTCCTCCGCCATTAATGGCTGCCTGCTCTGCTCCTCAGGTTCCCAAAACAAGAAAAGGAACACCAGACAGGACATTCAGCTCAATCCGTCCAGCTGAGCAGCAGGTATCATTGTTGCCTCGCTGAAGCAACAGGTGTGTAACCGGACCCAAAGAGTGTTTGGCAGAGGCAGTAAGGGGGTGAGAGTGAAGAGTCAAAGGCTGTGTTAATCTGCTACAACACCCGCCGTGGTCAGTTTACTGGGCTGTTTGTATTTGAGGCTGGAAAGGCTGATTTGTTGCAGACAGGAGGCAATTTGCCTAAAAGTCCCGAAGCTGTTGATTGTGGTTCTGCTTAGGTCAATGGAGGCGTCGTACTATCAAAGCCTAGCAAGAGGCCACTTGTGCTGCAGCTACATGCATCTGCAGAACTCTGAGAAGTCTTTGAATTTGTTGGCCTAATGGGATCGACCAAATTATTTCTCTGTGAATGATCCTGCTTTCCTTCACCTCCTCTCCTCGCCTCGTCACACAGCAGGTGTGAGATTTTAGTGACCATGGGATGAACTCTTGGAAGCAAATAACTGGGATAATCTCACCCCACTCTTTCAGATTAGGTTGGAAACTCACCATTTTCTGTGAAAGGAATTAGATTAAGGTGAGTATTGCAATTTGTCAGATGGGTTGTTTAAGACTGACTGACTGACACACAAAAGACTTTTTGAGGGGGGCATTAGAGTCAACAATTTAAACGGAGTTAGCATCACAATGAGGAGGAAAACACAAAGAGACAGAGGGAAATGTAACGTAATATGGCAGTATGTACAAAGTTAATTTCACATTGAGGGAACAAGTGGAAAGAGAAAGCCTGAATCACAAACAAAATAATGTACTAGCAATAAAAATGTCTTTCATAAAATAGAATTTCTTTCTTTGCATTACAAATTTGCAACAAAATCACTCAATAATCTTTTAGTGCATAATAAATAAATACCTAAATAGTAAGAACTGCTAGTTACTCAGCTAGGGCATATTACTGTGGTGCTGTGGTAAATTAAAAGCAAATCGAAGGCCATCTTATTTGTTGACTTATTTGCAAGATCTCTGTCAGAATTTGGAGCAGTTTTTGAGACACTTACTCTGACTGGAAAAATTTAAATATTAACCCACTGTAATGCTAAGTCTTGGATGAGAAGATTAATATTAAACTACAAACAGGAGACAGTTAGGTCAGTAGAAAAAGACTGAAAACAAGTGAGCTTGGCTGTGTCCAAATCTTTTTTTTTTTAAATTTACATAATAATTCTAGTGATATATATGTTTTCTTTACAAAAAATAGTGTAAAAAAGACAAATTGTCTGATATACTGTTATGGCCTGGATTGTGTCTAAGCCAGGTGAGCCTCTTGTTTACAGTCTTTGAGCTAACTTCCTTCTGGTTGGCAGATAATGAGAGCATCAGATTCCTAATCTAACCATCAGCATGACAGTGAATACTTTATTTTTCCTTTAATAATAATTTTAATTCTAAATGCTATGATGAAAAAGTCAGTTTTTGGTATAATGTAAAACAAAAGCATTTGTAAATGTCAGTACAAACTTCTTTTATTTTTACGCAGTTTTTTCTTTTTCCAATCCTATACTCTCTTCCTCTAAGCAGTATTTGTCCTTCTAAACTCATTTTATTTTTACACACCACAAATTAAATTTGATTCATTAATTCGTTTGACTCCTGGCTTAGTGTTGTTGGTTGCTTACACAAGAACTGTACGAATGGCATCAACCACAATGCCAGAAATTGGGTTCTTTATTCTAGTTACCAGAAAAAATATTAACAAGCTGACCACACACATGGTAAACTGATTTTTGGAAGAATATTTTAAAGACTTTTTAAATCATTATTCAGCTGACTTTTACTGTTTAAATATCGGTACTTTCAATTGTCCAAAAATTAGAACATCTTGCTTCGCTAATAGAATAAATTACATTTGAATGTGCACCACTTCTATTTTTTCTATTTTGCTACTGAATGTGTCACAAAAAACTGTCGTATAATATAATGCATTCAAAGCCTCTGAAGCTAAGAAAAGAAGATTTGATGAGGATGAGCAGTAAAATCTATCATGCAATTTCAAAGACAGACTTTTTTATATGAAAAAATGTAACCATTAAATGCTTTAATAACAGATATGTCGATATAAATAACATTTATCATATTAAAACATATATTCTTTATTTATTTCTGGATGTTAAATGTAAGAAATAATTGAGTTGAGATTGTTTTTCAAAAATCCTATTATTGCACAAAGTTTTATCTTCTACAGTATGTCATTTAGTCTTTGGGTGAAACAGGGGTTCAGCAGCGACGTTTCAAATTGCACACAAAATTAAAAATATGTTCTTGGCAAAACTTACAAGTGCCGGCAGCGTAACACTTCTACATATAAATTACAGTGTGTAGAGTATGAAATGGCAGTGACTGTTAAGGTTGCTCATTGCTTTGCAGCTACTGTTAAACTGTTGCTTTTAACTGTCCTTTCTGTAAAGGACTCTAAGCCTGGCAGTACGCCTGTTGTCTCTCAAATGCACACACACACACACACACACACACACACACACACACACACACACACACACACACACAAGCCCCCCAGCCCCATGTCAGATGGTGCTGAGTAAATCAGGTCTGACAATAACACCTCCCTTGGGTCCCACACATCACAGCTACAATTCAGACCTAATGGAGCAGCAACGGAGGGGAGGCTGCTTAGTGTGTGTGTGTGTGTGTGTGTGTGTGTGTGTGTGTGTGTGTGTGTGTGTGTGTGTGTGTGTGTGTGTGTCCGCCCAAATGTATGCATGGTGGAAGTGCTGGGCTCTTTTTCATTTTGGGACCTCTAAAGGAGGGGAAGGATGCAGGGATGGGGGGGGGGGCACAGTGGATTATCTGTGGTACACAGATCAATCAATTAAGGCAATGTGTTAATAGAATAAGATCCTGCAGTGGGCAGGGCTTTGCATTTGAGTGGAGGCAGATATAGAAAAAGAAAAGCTGGAATTAGATATGAAAAACAAAGAGGGAATGGAGATCTGTAGCAGCAATTTGCTTTAGTTTTTATCAAGATATGATAGTATAATAGGCCTATTTAATAAATGAGAAAGTCAGTTTTACTTATATATCCCTATTTAGAAATAACTTTTTAACGTGATGTATTTTGCTACACAATATAAAAAAGAAAATACAACTACAAAGGAAGTGTCTTCATTACTGTGCCCACACACAAGCAAACAAACTGCACAGCCAGCACTGACCAACATGATACTTTTGTTTATGCTGTAGATTAATGGCAGCGGCAGCAGCATTAGAGCAATCCAACTAATCAACATGGTCATTAGCGTGTGTTTTCACTGACAGCTTTAATCAAATCTATCACAGCTCCACCTTCCCATTACCCGCAGGCTGCATAATTATTTCTTCATTTCATTCTTAGACAGGAATGCAATATCTGGTAATCTGTCTGCAATGGTTGACTGAAATGCATTCAGGAGCATTCATATCGGAAATGTATTGGCTAATGTATCATTCGGCTCTTCCTCCCGCTAGCTGGCGTTATAGATGTTTGTCACTTTTAATGCAATCATCAGAGCACTTCATACAGGCATTAACAGGGGAGTGTGTGCATGAGACACATACTGATTTTCATGTGGTGTGTTTGTTCAAGTATCACCTTTAACTTGGGCTTTATAGTTCCTTTCAAACTGCAGGTGAACTTTGTGATATTTATCAAAAAGTCGAGATGATTTAAATTAATTTTAGTATTAAGTGTATTTTTACAATTGTTCAGTTACAATATACAGTGAATAATAATAGTCAGAAATATTATTTAATTCCTTTTACTGCTGCTAATGAAAGTGCTTGTAATTTTCAAAAAAACTATTTCATTTTTGATAATAAAAAACAAAGAAAAACCAACAGCTCTTTTGCTTGTCCAAGCTGTTTTGATGGAAGACAAATAATTACAAAATCTAGATTTAATGAATCATCTGTGCACCAGCTGTGTAATTGAGTAATCATTTCAGTATTAATTGATTTTTTATGGGTAAGAAATTTTCCATCTACATTCAAATCCCTGCAGTTTGCCAGTGATGATGTAGGCTGTGGAAAACCTGTTTGTTAGCATTTTGAAATACTGATGCTTCAACCATATTTCTGCTGTGTTTTGCCTCTTTATTACTGCTGACAGGACTCATAGCAGCACGTGCTCATATTTGCCTCACAGTGGGATAATCACCCTTTTTCTCATTAGGAGCCTTGGCTCTGAGAAGGGCCATCTCGGGGGCCTTTTTGGCTTCTATGAGGTGTTAACAGCTCCCCGGGGGAGGCTGTCTGGCTCTCACATAACCCTCGACCTCCCCCGCCCACGAACACAACACTCACCCAAACCACTCAGACTCACAGATGGTCGCTATACCAGCAGCCAGCCATCACACTTTTCAATTATCACTATGCCCAGGGAAGGCTATTGCTCAGCTGTCACCCCTACCGTCGAGCAGGAGAAGAGCCAGAGAGGAATGAGGGACAGAGAATTCCTGCATCCACAACTTGGAAAACCCACATACTGCTAAGAGAAACCCAACTGATGATGCAGTGTATTAGGGAAAAACAGCTGCAACGCGTCCGCCGTGACCATCAAAGAGGGTCTTCGTGGTGCAGAGTCTGCTCTGATCTCTGGCTGAAAGAGGTGATAAATCACTTAGGATAATTGTTGTTTTTGAAGCCGGCATTTGAAGTGGCAAAGAAAGGAGAGGGGAGGCGAAGCCCTCAGTGCTCAGAGGGTTTTGTTGCCTGCATGAAATGGAGGCAGAGAGGCAAAGGGCAAGTCCTGAATGTTTGCCGGTTAGTGTTTTAATTTGAATATTGCCCCATAGGAATGGAAAAGAGACAAGAGATTGAGGATTAAATTATCAAAAATATGCCTGTTCATTTTGACTTATTAGTTCTTTGTTTGTTGTGATGCTAGAAGCCAGGAAAGGATTAGATATGCTTCTGTTTTAATGTAAAATCCACCTAATGCAGCACCTCTAAAATTCTCCAATTAACAAGTTATGTGAAAATGGTGTGAATAGTGTGAAAATATGATCGTCCAAGAAAAATCCAGCACATATTGTACCAAAAAAACATAACATGTGTTTATACTTATGCACAGCTAACCTGGCTCCATTTGAAGTTACCATGTAAATATATGTAATGTGTTCATCAGTGATAATATAATATGTCTTTTATGGGGAACTTTAGAGGGGCTGGTTTACAGTTGGATAATTCCAGTTGCACAAATCTGCTCAATGCTGCAGGTTCATATTTGGCCTTTCCTCTTTTCTTAACTGTTTCTTGATGCTCTATGCATTTCATATTAAAGTTATCATCACTAAGCTGGGTTTAATAGGGAGGGGTTCCTCCCACAGTATGAAAACAAGGCATTAAATGGGGAGTATGCAATTCTAATCCAGTACACTTTGTGTTACATTCAGCAAATGTCCTCTCACGGTTCACTAGCTGTCCATTTACGCATTCCTGGCTCAGACCGATGCATGTAGAACCATTCCAGTAGCTCCTGTGCATGGAAATGGAGAGAGGAAAAGGAGGAGGAGATAAAGCAAAAGGGGGCAATGGGATTAAAAAGGACATTAAATCTGGCACATGTTAACTTTCTAAGCATGCAGACTCCACCTGCAAAACTGCATTTAATTTGAAACGTGGAAGTGTACCTCACTTGCATCTGTTTGACAGAAAACTTAAAACATCTTTTCAATCTTGCTTTTACCAAGAAACTTACTTACTTAATACCTTGCTTTTCATTTTTAAACTGTTCTTCATGTTTTTACATTCTTTTTTTTTCTGTCAAGCACATTGTACTGCATCCTTGTGTGCTCCATAAATAAAGTTTTATTATTCATTATTATTGTCTACAGAAACACTTGTATCGACCTTCTCATCTGCTCTTGGCAAGAAAATGAATAACTCTTTCTTTAATGTTACCGCAGTTGACAGTTGCTGGTGTAAAAGAGTAAATCAAGTGCATGTTTACTGACATTTTCCAACTCTATCCACAATTTAGCCCTCACCTCACTCCCCCCTGCTCACCCCTGTTAGACGCTGCATCCAGGTGGCAACAGGTAATCAATGAGGCCAGAAGTCAGATCTTTGCTCATTCGACCTGACGAAACACACTGATATCATCACATGATACAACAACAAAAGGGTCATTTACATCAGTGTTTTTACATGGATCTTGGTTTATAAATTTTTATAGCAAAATAGTCAATGGCTTTGCAGTTTTTAGATGTGTGTTGAGTTTTCTGACATGTTTCAACCATCTGATAAATAACACTTGTTTAATTCCATTCACTGCATCTAGACTCAACATAGGTGCACAGGTTTTTATTTGAGTGTGTTTCCTGCCATGCTATTTGTCTCTCCCAGCAAGAAGAAGTAATCCTGCTTCAGCCTGATGACCCTCCAAGGTCGCCGCCATCAGTCGCCAATACTCAATCCAGGTTGGAACATTTGTTCCAGCCTCTCTCTCTCTTTCTCCCAACCCCTTGGCTCTTGTTTTCTTTCCCTTCTTTTTTTTTCATAATTCATGTCAAAGGATCTCTGGAGAGATGAGTGAGGGTGGTGTGTTGGGGTAGGAGGGGTGACAGTGGGTGGAGAGGACAAGGGGGTGGAGAGGGCATACACTTAATCCCTGGGTCAAGATGTATTTATTGAAGATTAATAACCGAGCAGCAATCTCATCATGCTCTCGATGATTTTATAATTTGGTTTCTGGGGGTAGGGGAGGGCGAGGAGGAGGAGGAGGAGGAGGAGGAGGGGAGTGAGGCGGGGAGGGGGGTAGAGAGAGATCAGGGACAAAGACAAGAGGGAGACGCTGAACTATTGATAATACAGTGTGGTGCACAACTCTTCATGTCATGTCATGTTTTTTGGGGTTTTTTTGCATTTGTTTTGTGTTTTTTTCAAGCCATCGAAAAAGCTTTATGCTTTACAGGCTTTACCAGCATGGTATAGTCTTTTTTAAAAGACACCCATACATGTTTCAAGAGTACTGAAAGGAATCTCTTCTAAACTCTATTTAAAATACAGCAACTTCTCATTTGACATGGTGTAACCAAACCTCACAGGTGTAGGACAGAATTACTTGTTTTCACCTTACGCTCACTGTTTGTGGTGTTGCATTAACCAGCTTTACAGATGGTGGAGTGCACAGTATGTATACTCTCCTGCAATCTGGTTGTGTTGCTTTTTGATATTATACTGAGCATAAATAAAAACTAAAAATAAATAAGAGTGATTATAAAAGTTATAGGTCTATTATAGTGTCTTGTGTCATCAAAAATTCAATTAAAACATAAGTGTTTTGGGGTTTTTTTTGTTTTTTTTACATATTAAGCCAACAATTTTCATGTCGCACACTGGTAATCTGATACACCTGCCTCGACTGGAACAGCATATTTTTGTCTCTTTCGAAAAACAGCATCTCTGAATATTGCATATGTAAAGTAGCAGCATTTATCTCATTCAGCTAATGGATTTGTTGCACACTCAGAGCAGCCACTACAAGAGACGGGGGAGATAAAGAGGTCGAGGAAGAGACAACCTTTTGTCACCAAGCAACAGGGAAAAATGGTAAAAAGATAAATTTCAGCCCGGGGTAAAGGTTCAAAGTTCAAGGTGCAGTCTTCCATCCAAATTTATTTATGCCCTTAATAATAATGAGTGGATTGAATAGATTGTTTGTCCCTGACCTTGGTCATTAGGTGGACCTTATGCCACTATATCAAAGCAGACAGGTAGACGCGTCTGCACGGTGTGACGGCTGCCACAGTCGGCCTGGAGATGGAGGGGAAGGAAGGATGGAGGGGAAGGAAGAGGGGTGAGGTGGAGGGAGGTATGTAGAGCAGAAGGGATGGGAGGTGAAGGGGCACCTTGTTTGCATTTTGTATGGAATGAGGAGCAGGCTGAAGGATGTGTGAAGGGCAGTAAGGAAGGGCAAATGTTTCACTTTTGTATGTGTGTGTCTGTGCACAAATTTGTGTGTCTATGATGTTGACAATGAATAAGACCTAGAAATAAAATGCCTGAAAAACACTAAAATTACAGAACTTTCTCTCCTCTGTGCATCAGAAATTTGCATTCAATTCCAAATTTAGAGCATTATTTTTGTTACATTAGAAATGCAGTTTTAGTTTTTAAAAAAAGGTACATTGTATTTGCTCGGATGAGGTATACCAGCCTTATTTTGAGTGTGGTTTGGTCGTGGTTGGTCATACAAGCTCATTTATTTATGTAAATCAATTGAAAAACTGCACTTCCCCTGGAACAAATCAGTAAAGTTTTCCACTGAGATCAAGCTGCTCAACATCCCACTGATTCCAACATCAAAACCATTTTCGACTTTCACCTCAAAGAAACTGAGTCATCACCAGATGAGCAACTCCAAACCTCCACCTCAGCACATCCCTCCTGAGACAAGACCATCACTTGAATCTCTGAGCATTAGCCATCAAACGGTCATCCTCAGCTACATTAAATGTATTTAGATCTTTCAAAGTGCTCCCCCTTGACTCCATCACTTCTTTAAATGACTTAAGAAGCAAAAAAAAAAAAAAAAAAGAAGGATGAGGAGGAGGAGGGGTAGCGAACAGGAGAAAAGGGAGCTCGGGGGGGATTTACGGTGACAAAATGCTGGGGTCAGGCAGGATGTGTGGCAGTGGTATTGATCAGAGAGGCATGCAACGCACACGTGGCCCGAACCCTGACCCTTAAATAGCGAATGAATCTCAATCCAATAGACTGAAGTGTCTGGTACAGCCTACACACACATACGGAGACGCATAAAAACACACACACCACACAAATATTTATGTACAAATACCCTCTTGGTCTCACTGCCATTGCTACCACACAGCACGCCACCCCTGCAACCTCGATCAATATCGAGAGAGCATGATTTCCACATCATAGATTGGCAGTTTCTTAATAAAAGAAAAGGCCTGCATCTGTGCATGAGCCCTGATGTTTACATGCTTGTACAGTGTGTTCCATAAACCTACACAGAGAGGAGAAAAGGGTGAAAGATGTGGCATGGGCGATGGGTTACATGGCTGTATTTTCAGCTGCAGTGCATTTCAGCAGCTAGAGTTTTATTAGAAAGCTTATTTGACCATCTAAGAAAAAGATTTTGGACATCAGCTTCTTGAAAAACTTGCAAACATTGAATGGGTCTGTATTTTTCATTGCACAAGGAGGAGCAGCTTAATGTATCATCGCAGAAAAAGGCGGAATACCCAATACCCTGATTCTCTAATTATACTAATTGTATGAGGGCAAATATAGGAAAAGTAAGCAGAGCTGCAGAAATACTAACATGCACCCACAAGGACACACACTGGTGAATTCTTACAGACTCACATTAATAAATTGTGTGCATATCTGCACAAAATAATGTTCACATTTATTGCAACACACTGCAGTGATGAATTCTTCTGAGAAAAGAGGGGAATAACCACATATTTAATTATTTCTGACTTGATTTTAAGTAGAATTTATGCATTATAGTGGATTTAATGCAAAAGAATTTCCACAAGTGTCTCAATTATGGCCAAATTCACACAGATTCCTTGCAAGCGTTTGCTTTATTGTTGGCTTATTGCCATGCCATCTTTGTTTTCTAGCAGCACACTGTACATGGCATATGTAAAAAGCAGATAGAGGATTAAACATGCAAAACACGTGCACTGAAACTAACAGAGACCATGTGTGACATTACAGCAAACACACATATGCTAAACAAAAAAAAATCTAATAATATCTATTTTTTAAGAAACATAAAATGTGTGATTGTATAGGATTATTTCATATGGCTATTTTTAAATCCCATAGTGACACAGGCAAACAAAATAAAGCACATTTCTAATCTTCATTAATGTTTCTCATAATCAAAGCTGAGGTCATATCACATGTTTCATATTACTTAAGAGTATTAGAAATTATTGGGATCTGACCTTTAGTATTGGACCTCATATGTAAATGTGGGCTGCAAGGTAAAATCTCCTTAGAAGAAAACTGCTTGGATTATTCTAATGTCACTGAAAGGCTCTCCTCTTTACTTAATGCCTCCGGCTGCTTTGCATTTCCCAGATCTTGACGCTGACACACATTCGCCCTCCGACCCTACACACTGCGCACAGGCATGACACAAACAAACATAAGGCTTTACTAATAATCACTTCTTCTATCTTCTTAACCCCAACACATGCCCACACACACACACATACACACCACAGGCCACACACCACAGCACACACACATACATCCAGCTCTCCAACAAACAAAAAACCCTTTTACGTAATGAAATTACATAGAGTCATATGTTACATCGTAGACTAGAGTTATGGGTACGTTTTACATAAAATTCACATCGGGGGCATTGTCCAGGATGCATGTGTGCATACGGATTTACATTTTAGAGGGTATTAAATAAATGAGCGGGGTGCAGTAAAATAGGAAGGGGAAAAAATGAAAAAGCGGCCCAATTTCCTGTTCTATCATCTCAAATCCTGGCAGCCATAAATAACACGAACACACACCCACTTTCTCTCTTGATCACCCTTACACGCACACACACACTCGCACAGAAAAAGAAATCAAAGACACATCTGCGCGGTGTGTGGTAATTTTCTCATTTTTATGTCTGACACAGGGTATGCTTGTACTTCTGAGCCAAAATTATTTGGGGAAAAAAAGAAGCATTTTGTTGATCTGTTGCACTCTATTTTCTCCTGCTTTAATCACATCTAAAAATAAGCATTATAATTTCAGCAACTGGAACTACTACACTATCCAAACCTGGGCTTTTCACACATTCCTCCCTGCATCTCCAGCCATCCAGAGCCGTGATCACCAGGGGGCACAGAGCAACCACTTCTGGGCCAGCCGAGGCCATTCTTAATCCAACATGGCTCGCCAGATTCCAACAAGTAAATCTCATATTTCTAAACACTGGATTATGCATTTCTTTTATTACTGCTGGGGCTGAAGGAGAGTTGCGGGGGTTAGGGGGGTAAGGCCGAACTGATGGGATTATCAGAAAAGCCTGTGGACTTAAATATGAAGGGAGGAATAATAAAAAAATACATATATGTGTTCATTAAGATGATGACCGAATGAAAATCCTAAATAAAAGAAAAAATACTGATAAAAGGTAAAAGTAGGTCTGACACATAATAATCCCAAGATAAGCTCTCAAGCAGTCCAGAGATGACACAGAAGATGCAAACACAATTGATTACAGGCAGAGCAGAACACACATGTCACATAAGCTGCAGCACAAAGAAATGTGCACATCGGCTAAAGCAAAGAGGAGGAGAAAAAAAAGGCCTAAACCAAACACAGACACACAAATAAACCACTGCCAGTGAATGTGGGGCAGGTAGTCTACTTCGCTACAAACAACCTTGTCACTGCGCAGCCCTCTGCTATTCCTACATGTGTATATTTTCCCCATGTTCACACCTTTATGAGCATAATAACACCATCATGCCTCGGAGTCGCTGAGCTTAGAACAGCAAAGAGGAGAAGCTGGGAAAGGGAAGAGAGAGCGAGCGAGGGAGGGAGGTACAGAGTGAGACGCATGGTCTGCAGAGACAGGAAGGGGGTAAAAATGACCTTGCTGGGAATAACAACAGCAACCCTTAATGTGTTGCATTACAAGATATGTGATAAAACACTTTTATGGGGAGGGCTGTAAATGCTGCGGTCTCATCACACACGGTGCCCACTCAGCGGCCCATTTCCTCTGGGTGCATGATCGGGGAGGGGCCGGCGTCCAGTGTCCAGATCCACTGATCCCGAGCGTTTAGGAGGGCTCTGGCTAATTGTCTTTGTTCTCACCTTGCTCTTGGCTTCCCTTTATTTATTTTTTTTGGTAAATGATTTTTGTTTTGAAGTCATGCAAACACTTGTGCCATATGTGGATTTCCTCCTCTGCTGGAAGGCAGCTGAGGATCATTACTGTAATGAGTCTATCTGTTTTCTATTGAGGCATTTTATCTTATTGAGGACTTCATCATAATAATGGGCTTTTTTTCCAAGTTGGCTCGGACAGATGTTTGTCATGTTTTTCTGTCCACTGCCATGCATGAATGGCTGATAGAGGAACAGAGAATATGGACTTAAACTCAGCATTGCCCCCTAATGGATGAATCACAGAACAACAACATAAAATCTCAGGTATAGTAAGTGTTGCACCACAAAAATATGACAAAATCTGAAGTATGTTTTCATTATTTGATAATATGCTTGAAGACAATATAATAATTTAATGAATATGATGCCACAAATTCAGAAAAATACCACAATGCACATTTAAGCCAAAGTCAACGTCTTAAAAACACTTGATTTACTATTCAACTAACAGTCCAAAACCTAGAGGAATCTAATTTATCACATAAGACAAAGAGAGCCAGTAAATCTTATCAGATTTGAATGAAGTTTAGATTTTTGTTTTGATTCATAAATCATTCAATGACTTACAAGATTAAATAACTTCTAAACACTTGTAAACAAATTTCTTTAAATTGTTTAAGCAACAAATCATTTTTGCTGTAAACTAATAGTTTTAAATATTTTGTTTATTAGACTTAGAATCTGTTTGCATTAAAGCAATTTATTTTTAATGCACTCACTGATTATAAAGGGTTAAAACAGTAACTGACCTGTTGCTATTATTTGTATTCACTTCTGTGAGGTTGATCATGTAATATTTCCACTTTTATTTATAAAGGCCATATAAAACAAGATAATTTGAATTGTACAAAGATTAATAGGCATTTGTTGGTATATTCAGTTCAGTTTTTGTTCTCATCTTGTTTACTTATTAATTATTTTGCTTATCCTACACCATGATATCCTCCATCTTCTTCAGCTATATTAACAACTGGTGCACTTTGCTTTTAGTACTTATTTAGTATGTTATCCCAATTTCTTCCCAAACACAATTTTAGCCTGAAATCCAGCCAAATTAAGGGACAAATAAAAGCTGCATTTAGCTCTGTCACATGAGCTTTCCATCCTTTTTTTTTCTATCTTTACCTCTCTAATTTTAATTCTCCTTCAATTGTTGAAAACACCCATGCTCTGTTTCCTCTTTGTCTGCCTGCCTCTTTCAGCCTTTGTGCTTTTTGGCCACCCTTTTCTTTTTCAGCATTCACCTTCTTCACCCGTTTGTGGACCCTGACACTCCTCCCGGCCCTCATATCCAGGCAGTGTAGATGTTAGGCCAGGACTTATCGATCAGACTATAAATTATCCATGCATCACCTCTCCTCTCCACACTGCATGTCTCGCAAAACGTCTGCGGCCTTATAGAGAGAAGAAGAGAGGGGTGGGATGGGGAGTCGAGCTGGGAGGGAGAGAGAGTCTCCGGCAAATTGTTAATTAAATACAAATCAATCCTCTGCCATTTATCAGGCCATGAGTCCACCTCACCTTAAAGAGGGGTGGGGGGAAGTTGAGGAAAGTGGAGGGAGAGAGGGACGGAGAAAATCAATAAGGCGGACTGAGGGGAGGGATAAGTGTTTAATCCACCAATCAAACTATATCATGGCCATTATAGAGAGACGACTGGACATTATGGGGTGAACAGGGTGGGTTTACTGTGTTTTAGCCTCTTTTAGCCAAGTTGAATTCAGAAAGTAGGCTGTTCCACACCACTGGACTGAGACAGGCAAAAATACAACACAAATTATACATTTAAGCGAGAATTCTGTATGCGGCATTTGAAAGAACTCTTTGTAATTGCTGAGATGAACAAAAATCTATTTGAGTTCGACAAATGATGGAGAAAGTGATGCATTTTTGTTTCCCACTTGTATTTCTCTTAATGTTAACCTACACCTAATCTTATCTTAACCATTTGTGAAGTGCAGCAGTAATGAAAACAAGGTGGGGAAATGAGTTTGACCCAAAAGCGAAGAACATGCTTAGTACAGGCACTGAAATGTGAGGGAAAACAACCTCAAACCACATGATTTAATGTCATCCTTGGACACAATGGATGGCTAGATATACTATAGCTGCTTGTAAAATAGAGAATTGTCTGAACAGTGTGGAGAAACGTACATAAAGTATTCATTATTTTTAGTTCAAGTTCAAGAACAAAGCACTCTGTCTTTGCACAGCTCGTTGTATTTAAATAAAGCCACTGTGAAAATATACAGTGAAAACAATATTCAACTGACATTGCATTATGTCTGTGTCCTTGGTACTGTTCTGGCTGGTAAACCTGCAAATTAGTTCCATTCAAGTATTAACATTTACATGAATATATGCATAGTGTATGTGTTTTGTTGTGGACATGATAGTCTGCATTGGCATGGATGTGTCTGCCCTGGCTTTTTCTTGGCATTATAATTATCTTTGTGTGTGTGTGCATGCGTGCATGCGTGCGTGTGTGTCCAAATGCATGCATGGTGGAAGCGCTGGGCTCTTTTTCATTTTGTGTGTGCATTCTCAGGGATGTCTTAATTCCTTCAGGCTGATCATAAATCTGTGCAGACTGAGAACAAGGTATCTGACCCCACCAACTGTAAATCTGAGGAAGAGTGTTAAAGTTAGCTGAGGCAGGAAAACGATTCTAATAGGAGTTTTAGCACATTTACATCGACTAAATGTTTTATACAGTAGGTCATTCAGCAGTTGGAAAGCAGTTACGTTGACAGGCTGAATTTCATGATGCAGCAGTGAAGGTTTTTCTGTTCTGACACTGAGATGCACAATGTGATATCTGTCCGCTGAACTAATTTGGAAATCTTCAAATAAAAACAAAATCAGTAAGCAAAATACATTAGGATTTAGGAAGAATAGGTAAGAGTCTACAGCTGTGAGTTGTAATATTGCACTGCTTAGACACTACAGTGCTCTGGGTTACATGGTAAAATGTATTAGATCAGGGGTAGCCAACACGGTGCCCGCGGGCGCAGAGGCTATGTGAGTTGCCAGCCACCATGTTCTAAAAATAACACTAGTCACCATGAAATTCATTATAAAAAAATTAGAGTTGCTGTTCTTTTTTAATCAAAAATACTTACATTAATGCAGATTTTAAATTACAATATTTATTATATATTTTTTTAAAACAAAAATGTCTTTAGTGTAAATGAACTTTGACCTTGTCCGAGTCAAAGTTCACTGCGCATGTCAAACCACCACGTCATTCTTTGCAGAATCCGACGCAGACTCTTTGGGAAGCTAGATGTTTGTTTTTACCCTCAAAACATGGCAGAAAAGCGCAAGAGAGAACACTATTTTCATGATGACTGGGAGGAAGAGTTCTTTTTCACGACAGTGAAAGATAAATGTAAGTGTCCTATTTGCGGGGCGAGTATTGCGTCGGCAAAGCGGCACAATGTGGAGAGATGCTACTTTAGCCGCTACAAAGCTTCCATGCTAACTAGCCATGCCAACTAGCCATGCTAACTAGCCACCTGGTAGCTGTCATAAAGATCATAAATGGCTCCAAAGCCAAACAACCAGGACATTGAAGGTGCTGCTGGAGGAGCCGACAGCTGAACATGGTGATCTGTTACTACACACAGAAACCCCATGGATCAGCAGGGGACCAGTTTTGCAGCGATTTTTTTCACTTTTGGCCGAAATCAGAGTTGACGCGGTCCAAAGGGGAAGACACCTTGCTGCTTGAGGACACTAAGTGGATTCTTGACTTGGCATTTTTAATGGACATCACTGGGAAACTGAACCATCTGAACTGTGAGCTGCAAGGTAAAGGTAAGACATGATAAGCTCTGCAATGCCAGGCTTCCCACTAACACACATTTACAGACAAAGAAAGAGGTAACATACGTTGTCATTCAAAACACTGTGCCGTTACACAAAAATGTGAAAAATAATTAGTTGAAAACATGTAATGATTTGTTGTTATGATCTGTTAAAAATGTTGCAATGCTGGTGAAAAATGCTGGTGATTAGTACTAATGTGATAGGATTAATTTCAAAATGTGAAAGAGTTGATTTTTTTTCTTACATAACTGATAATTTGTACAAACATGGGACAGAGTTCATGAATTGTTCAAAAATGTTACAAAAGTAGTTTGTACAAATGAAGCATGATTTGAAGATATGACAGTTAATGATTTCCTAAAAAATGTTAGATGTGATAATTTCTACGGAAATGTAACTGGTGTGATTTTGAACAAAATGCTGCAAATACGCTGATTCATACAAAACTGCCAAGAAAGGTATTTACAAAAAATTTCATATATATGTGTGTGTGTGTGTGTGTGTGTGTGTGTGTGTGTGTCTCCCATCATCATTGTTATGGAAATCATTGTTAACAATTATTGTAGGGAATAATTAACATAAATGTGATCAGACAGTCTTTTTACATATTATTTTCATTATTGTTATTATTAAAAGATGAGCAGTAATGCAAGCGTTGTACTTGACCGCCATGGTAAAGATGTAGTGCTGGGTAATGAATGGAAGAATGAGATTGCGGATATGAGCAGAGTTTTCTTTGTAGAGACAGAGTGAGTAGCTGGGACATCCAGAGGGAGTTTGAAGTAGAGTCGCTGTTCTTTCACGTTGAAAGGTACCAGCCACGGTGGGTCAGTCATGTGGTTAGGATAGCCCTGGGTGACTTTGTTAGGAGGGTTTCCATGTATATCCCATTGAGAGGAGACCCTGGAGTAGATCCAGAAGTTGCTAGATGGATTACAAATCTCATCTGGCCTGGGAACACTTTGGGATCCATCATTTCCTAGTGGTGGATCCCAAAGATAAGATATATAACACTTTGGGATCAATCACTAGGAAGTGGAAAGCATTGCTAGATAGAAGAATGTGTAGAATGCACAGCTTAGCCTGCTGCCAAGGTGACCCAACACCAGATAAACGGAAGAACATGGATGGAAATACAGATGACTAGTTGTACAAGAGGAAAAATCATGGAACACTAAGGTCTGTAGGTTTTATTCTCTAGGCACCTTGAATGTCTGTATGAAAAGTCATGGCAATTCATAGTATAGTTTTTGAAACATTTCATTCTGGGTCAAGGTGGAGGATCAGCCAGCAGAACAGCATCTCAATCTCAAGAGCAACATCTCCAGCATGGCTCAGAATTTACATATGTTTCATGAATCCCCAAAATTCCAACTAAATAATACACTGTGATCATTATCACCATGCTCCCAGTGGAAGCTACAGCCCTCAACTTATCAAAACTGTGTTGGTATGTGTGGATGTAACACATACATTTAGAATTATTTCCAAAACTAGGTTTACCACATAATCTTTCAGTAGTAGCCTCAATCAATTTACAGATGACCACACATCACTACCTTCCATAAAAACCTTTTATCATACATACAGGCCTCATTGACACAGAGCTACTTTGTAAATCCATGGGCAACTCTCACATCTTCCCTCCTAAGAACCCTGGGAGCTTAACAATCATCCAACATCTGTCTGGAGCCCAGAGAAAGGCAGAGGCCCAGATGTCAGAGAGATTGGTCTTATGGGAGTAGGCTTCTTGGCCCCTTTACTGGGCAGCCCAGTTAGTGAACTAGGATTAGAGTTACGACATATCCTGGAGCCAAAGATAGTCGGACTCTAACCTCAGATTTATATGCAACTATATGAGAAAACCTCTGCTTTATTTTTTAACTTCTTTGATTAAAAGAAATAAATGCTATAAGGCCACGATGTGCTTATCTAGAATATTTACATATATACTCTCTGAAATTCATCATATTATAAAGGCGACATTTTGGCACCTTTTAACTCATACATTAAAGATCCAGTCAGTGATATAATCAGAGGTGATAGCACTGGGACAACACCCACAAAATAAATGACAAGAATGTCCACAACAGCAGCAGTGTCCATGGATTGACTCCTGATTGGCGAGACTTTGCTACATGCCACTCCCTACATTTCTGCAGTTATGCATTGAAGGCAAAAGGCCAAACAAGCCATCTTTAAAAAAAGAAGGTGTTCCAGGTACAGATCGGTCACAGTGAAAAATAATGAGCCTGATTTATTATTTCTGCAGGATAAACATTTATCACCTATCTAAATATTGCTTTTGGCCCATTGCCTCACCGGTGTTCATCCCAAGAATTCGAACATAACCCATTTATAGTATATTCAGTTATAGTGCAACATTTTTTTAGTGTGGAGTTTATGTGTGTCTATCTATTTCTTTTTCTGTTTTCTCTTTTGCTTATGTGTCTTCCTGGGTGGGTGGCAGAGCTCGTTCCAGGCAGCTGGATTGTCCTCTATTAGTGTTGCTTCTGTTTCGCAGCTGTAATCCTCTCCACTGGAGCCTCGCCTCTCTCCTAATCTGAGGCACAATCTCTCCTGCAGATGGTTCTCTCCTTAAGCACTGCAAAAGAAGTGAGCTCATCCCTATCTCTGCCATTATTCCCCTGTTATCTCTCAGCTCGCTCATCCCTTTCTTCCAGCATTACTCCCTCATTTCTCTTCCAGAACACTTGATTTTCCCACAGAACCATGAAGTATAGAGCACTTTCAAGTATTCTATCTGACTCTGTGAATGTGTCTGTGTTACTTATTGAATTTTGTAAACCCACACAGGTCAGAGATATTGAGGGATCTAGCAGACATGTAAAATCAAAATTAACAAGATTAATGATGAGAAAAATGTAGCTTTATTACAGCATTTGTCTTATTTGTATAGATTTTAACATAATTTCGATTAACCCTGGAACACAGTAACATCACTACAGTGAGGCCCCAGTATGTTTAGAGATAAACAGGTTTCAAACACTCCATAGGTTATCAAAGTAGCTCAACCACTTATTTGGGGAGTTGAACCAAGCAGCAACCAAGAGGCAAAAAAATGAAGTCAAAGCTGAAGTGCAGTTCCTCGAATGGCCACTTGAGGCTGACTCCAACAGCAACTCAATCCCATTGACCCCAGTGTTAAAATGCCCAACTTCACAGCAGAAATAAATGCGTTTCAAAAGCAGTTTTGGTCTTTATAGCTAATTTCCCTGTTTGTGACAACTGAACAGAGGCTGAATTCTTGCATAACTCACTTATTTAAATTTTATTAAGGCTTATAGTTATGTATAATGAAGGGTTTGGCTACTTTAAGTGATGGGTAGGTGCTGTCATAGGATACTAAATTGACCCAGAGATGTTTGCATGGTCGGCCAAATTACACTATAGCTCCACCTCTTTGCCTAATTTGGATCATCCAGGAGTTTCAGGAACTGCCAATATGGCACACTGAGCTTCAGATCAGCTCTTCAGGAAACTTATGGTTGATGTAATGGAGGGTTCCTCCATCTTAAAATAGACTCAGTTGGTAAAACTGAATAATCCTTTCCTTAAAAAGCTTCCAAACTTCATTTGTATAAACAGTATCACAGCTCATGTTTGAAATTGTCAAAAACATATGCAGCAGTAGCCCAAACCTTTTCAAAAAGTGTACATTTGAAACAGCTATGGAGGAGAACCTCCCTCAGCTGTGTGGTTCTTTTCCCAAACTTGAGCATCATCCCACTCAATTAGAGGATCAGCCTCGTTCTCCCTGGAGGACTTTTACTTTTTCTTTCATTCCTCCCCCAGCAGCTACAGTAATAGCCTACAATTGATAGTCCACTCTGATAGGTAGTTTTCTGTAAATGCTGTGCCAGGAGGGGCAAGGCAAAGGAGGGGGATAAAGGATGAGGGGTGCTGAACAATAATCCAGGGCAGGTTTCTATGGCAACAAGGAAATGAAAGCCAGGTATACAATGTGAGCGGAAAGCCAGGAGGCAGGAACCGTGATCAGGTGCTGTCAGAATATTGGGGAGCGGGAAGTAAAGCTTTGAGTGTTGGAAATGGATTGCAGGGCGTGATTCACTGCATAGGGAGAAGCCCGAAGAGAGAGACGAAGGTGGGGGAGGAGGGAAGAGGGGGGAGGAAGAGGAGGAGGAGGAGCGTGGGGGGTGTAGTGGAGATGAGAGTTGCGGCACCATTTTTCACAGCAGACAAAAACATTTGCTGGGATATCAATTTGGAGCTGAGAAGCAGTCTTCCCCTCCTGCCCCATCATCCATCATCTTTTCGCACTAACCACCACTTGGGCACTGCACCCCCACCTCCCCCTCCTCCCCCGCCACCTTTCAACCACCCACCCACATGCACATTTAAAGAGCCTCACCCTCCGTCTTCCTCCCACGCCATACATATCAGAACAGACGAGCACTTTCTGCAGCCTCATGCTGCTCTGCAAAACATACATGCTCAAACATGCGCTGGATGCAATGCAGCGCTTATCTAAAACAGGGCACAAAAGCCTGACCCGTAGGTGCTCTGTGTGAAAAGAAAATGCAAAGTAGAGCTGAAGCGCAGCACCTCGCGTGGATGGGGTTGAGAAGGCGGGGCTGAGCGGCTGCCACAGCGGCCGTCTCTCCTAGTCTTCTCCCATTAGCACCAGTAGGGGAGACCCCACCCTCTGGCTGCCCCCTTATTGGCACCTTTGCCTGCACCCCATCACTCATCTCCCAGCCATCATCCATCACCCATCGCGATCAATAGGAGGCCACGCATTCATCAGTCCCTGGGTGCTGATGGGAAAGAGGAGGGTCGGCGGGGGGAGAGATGGAGAGAGGGAGCACATAGTATAGAGGAGAGGAAGGAATATCTGAAAGTGAGAAAAACTGAGTAAAAAAGGAGAAATGAAGGAGGAGGAGTCATGTAGGAGAAAATTTGAGAATAAAAGCCAGACTGAGAAGCGAAGAGATGGAGGTGCACTGTTATAGAGGCGAGATGACAGCAGAAATTCAATTTGTTTATGGTGCTACCAGGAGGAAAATTAATATGTTTCTGGGCACAAGATATGAAAATATATAGAGGTACATTAAAAGGAGAAAAAAAATGCAGTCGTGAGAAAAGATGAAAGCCATTACTGTAGCAATAAGCAAAGAAGGCGTTTAATATGCCACTGTCACATTCCCAGATGACAGTGATGAAGCCATCATAATGATAAGTGGTAACTCTGTGCATGTCTTTGCTACACGAGGAGTGGCATGAAAAAATAAAAAAAAGATCCTTTGGGGAAAAGGGAAAGAGAGAACCGAGGGAAAGTTTAATGTGCATAATTATACACAACAAGCACGCAAACATGCACACACACGTATGGAGAACATAATGGTGCAGTGTCATTGTCAGTCATTCGGTGGTTGTCAGTTTCCGGCAAGGCTCTGCACTTTGTGCTGACAGCCCATAAGTTGTGCTGGCACACATACACACACATGTTGGCTCAGCAGCACACACACCCCTCGGCTGAAGGTGGACCGGAATAGATCGCACTTTAAGATGATGGATGCTCTCTCTGCCCAGAAAGGTTAGGGACGGGGCAATAAGTTACTGAGCACCACGTTCAGGGCGAGTCGTAGAGGTGGCCAACAAATACACAGTAATTGTGATTGCCAGGACATGAACCTCTGTGAAAGCTGAACCACATCGTGTCATACTTTGGTGGAAAATATATGAAAAAGGCTGCATTTCTCAGTTGCTTGAGTGTATTCATTCATTACGTATTTTAGTAGTTTTCAGAACTACCTATTTGCAAATAATTTTAAAGTTTGTTACATGACGTCATTTTTGGAAAGTCTTATGGTGTCTACTTATTCTTCCGTCCACAGAAGCAATCATGGAGGCCCAAACATGGCAAAGAAAAACTAGCAAACATCCAAACCACAACAGAGATTCGTGGCAGAAGCTGGACTCAAGGCCAGGTGAGATTGTGTGTTTGTTCCAAGCGCTAACCACTCTGCCCCATTTAGGCATCAACACGGGAACAGAGGGAGGGGGCAGAGAGGGCTTTGGGTTAGGTGACATGTCCAGAAGCCACATCACCACCACCACTAACCTCCCAAAGTCATCCAGTCCCCAGGTCCCCTTTGTGCGTATGTGTCAGATGTCACTCTCAGGTTTCGAACCCCAGGTCTCCATCTGCCGGATGCTCTCATTGGATTATTCAGGAGAGGCTAAACGCTCTTTGTACCAAGCTGACTGGGACAAAACCCCACCTGGGCAGGATAAGCCACCACAAGCTATGCAGAAAGAGTGCTCTTGTAGCATGCAAATATTGTTACATGCTGGGGATTGTGGGGGTAAGAATTGTCGTGTTGGGAGTCAACTCTTGGTATGACACAGAATTTCCCCTTGGGGATCAATAAAGCATTTCTATGCTATTTTATATTCTATTCTATTATGGAAATGTGGCTTTTGATTGAACAAAAGTGCCGTCCTAAATTGTTCTAACAGATAAAATTAGAGTTTAGAAACATTTTTAAATGTAGCCAAATGCTTTACATACAAAAAAACAATAGAAAATGCTATTCTTTTAATATGAATTTAGAAAGAAGCAAGAAGTATATTAGATTTAAAAAAAAAAAACAAAACTGGAAGACGAAGCTACAAAGAAAGTGCTAGTAAGAAATGAACACATAACATAAATTAAAGCGGCTAAAATCAATAATTTTGTATTAACAATATATCAAATGGCACGATGAAAGGGCTCACTCTTAATGATAAACCTAGAGAGAATAATCATCCAAATCTGAAGCTCTCCTTGGCTTTACAGCTCTTTATACCAAGTTCCAGTTCATTATTTTCCTGTCAGCTTCCCAACCTAATGTTCCAGCTCTCTCTGCTCTAATAGCATCATTTTTGTTGTTGCTTTTGTTGTGATAAAGCTCTAAAAGCCACTACATGCTGGCAGTGACAGACACAGCAAGTAGGTGATGAAAATAGTCAATTACTAGATTTGAAAGGAGTTTAAAAAAAAGACTAAATATTGGCTTTAGCTTCAACAGGTGTCTAGAAATATGACTATAAATCAATGCTAATGATGCTCTATAACTGCAGGATCAGTAAATACACAATGTCTATATTAAAGATGATGATGTTTCGATGTTCACAACTTGTTTCAGGTTCAGGCCTAAAAAAAAAACAAAAAAAAAACAGGACACACATGACAAGATAAAGTATGAAAAAGACAAAAACTGCTCCCGTTTTGGGTTCACAAGAGCATTAAACAATTGACAGTCTGTCAGAAAGGGACAGGAAAAGCCGTTTCTGTTCTCTTTCTATTTCTCCATCTCTTAACGATGTGACCTCTAACATCTTACGGGCTACGTGCTGCTCTTTCTTAAATATTTCATTGCAAGACCATCCATTGTTTTTTGCTCACACACATACACCTACGCGCATGCACACGACACAACCAAATAGGACATGCGTGCGTGTATAAAATGCTTGTGTACGTCCATGCGTGTGCGTCTCTGCGTGTGTCCCTGTGTAAATGGAGACCAGTTGCAGATAATAGATGTCTGTGTTTAATATTGGAGGAGTCTGAGGTAACCGCAAACCTGCAAACCTGGGGTCACCATGTGTGAAGCTGGACACCTGATCTCCGCCACTGCTGAACACAGCTATTGTAAAAACGGCAGCCTCAAGGATTGATATCCTTAACCTGATTTTTGTTCCATTGATACCTTTTATGCGTGTTTTCCCATTTACGGCGAGTACTGCTATTACTCTTTATGGGAAATGTGTCAGCGGGAAAACGCAAAAATGAGAAATATGCAAAGGGGTAAAAAGCAAATAAATACTGTACCTTTCTTTCAATAAGAGGCAGGCTGCTAAGTGGGTTTGCGGGAATCCCATAAACACTAATTGACAGTGGTAATCTCCCGTCAGCAAGTGAAGAAATATGAGGTACAACAGCGATCAATCAGATACTTAGAGGCCCTTGCTGCCATCTGGAGCAAAATATAGAGAAGGGCAACTTAACGGAAATGTGTGGACAGTGAGCTTTTTCAGCAGGTGGAGGGATACTGTGTGTAGATGTGCTGCATTCTGACATCACCCTCCACTAGCTTCTGCTTGATTTTAAACACTGAAAGCTATGAAAACATAAAGCTGCTATAATCAATATGTTGATATTAACACTACTTGTTTCACGAGACTCTGAATTAAAAGTTGCGGTTTTTTTAGCTCATTGATTTTGTATAACAGCTCACAACTTTGTTGTTTAGTTCTAACTGGTCTCATTAGCATAGTTCAAGACACAGCAGGCAGGGGAAAAATCTCAGTTAAACTTGCTTTACAGTAACTGCCCACACAGGTGCCAGTTTGACTTTGTTCCTCATGGATGCTTGGAAAATAATGCTAAAAGTTTATATCACCATAGGCCTAATATCCCTGAGATGGCACTAGCAACACAAATTTAAAAAAAAAAAAAAGATTGACAATTCACTCTACTACCAAACAAGTCAAATTAGCAAAATAAATAAACACATACATAACACAATATTGTCCAGAAAGTTAAAAATGGACAACAACTCTATATGTCTAATATTAGTTAACTATGCGACAGTCTTGGTGAAATAAAACATAGAGAAGTGCTTTTGATTTGTCACTTTTTGACCAAGTAACCAAGAGCTAATAGCCTGTTGGTTAAAGATGATGTTTTAGAAAAATTGAGTGGTGGCAATGTTCCCAGAGTACACACAATCTTAAAAATTCACTACATATAACAATTTAACAGCTGCTATCCATTTTCGTGTGCAAGCAAGCTCCTGAGCACCTACGAAAACAGCATCTATAGCTAAAAGCTACATTTTTTATTTTTAGCTAATGAAATGCATATTTAAGAGCTGGTCTAGCTAAAAGTAAAGGGAATATCTGGCTCATATTCATAAGACTAATACAGCCCCACGGCTGGGTGTACACCATGCAATAAAGAGACACTAGCGATGTTAGAAATGTGTTAAATGCTTGTTGTGCTGGTCCCAATAGGCCAAAAAATCCATTCATGCAGTTTAAGCTAAGTAAACATTTATCAATAATAAAAATAATCCAATAAAAGAGTTACCAGAACACTAGCACGTTCATTTACATCATCATAAGTTGATTTCCTCTATATCTGTCTTATCCACCAACACGCCATTAAAGTAATTTTTCCAAAAGACTAACTTTGATTCCTGCTATCTAAAAAAGTCTTTACTATGGGTCCTCTCTACTCTGCTGTTATCAAGTCTGAAGTTGACTCCACATCCAAATAGACTTTCTTGCTTGCTCGTTTAACCCACAATGGTCTAGGGCTTCAAGGAAATTCTGCTGAAAAATACATTTTAAATAAAAACAGATACCAGATTGTCATACCAGTAGAGCAAACTAAACATGCTGTTGAATTCGCTGTGAATCAAAGTTGAAATTTGAATTTTAATGTTATCAAACTTGCCAGAGTGCTTTAAAATTAGGTTTTAATACGATTTTTCTACTCGCCCGAGTTGATCCGCATTGACCGCACCACGCTGCGCCAAACCATGATGACATAGATTTCCACAGCAGGGGATAGCAGCACCGAGCTGATCCATGCCGAGCCACACTGCTGTGGCTAAAGAGAAATCTCTATCCGTGTTCTGCTCAGAGTACTTTTTCAGCTTCTACCTGAGTCCCTGTGGCTGAGAGTTGATTTTCACCCGTGTCCCCGTTTGTACATTCAGATATTAGTCTTATTTTGCTGTTTATTGATCGCTTACAAGTGTATCACAGTTAGTGGTGTTGCTGTTTCACTCTAAAATCATTACACTTAAAAATCAGCAGCCTTCCTTGTGAAGGAACATACTGCGTTTAAGACAGAGTTCAGGTAAACCTTTCTGTACAGTGCAGTGGAAAAACAGCATGACTCGACTGATCGAAGCTGTTCACAGCAGGAACTGATGTAACTAACCCCACCGCACCACAGTGAAAACCCTCGAAGAGAAACGGCAAACAACAAGGAAAGAAATCTAAGTAAACAAATGCACACTTTCCCCCTTCTTCATAATCTTTTACTGCTGTGTTGGTAGTGACGGTGCAACAAGGGTAAGGCACCTGTTTTCCTCACCTTTAACCTTTTGACCCCGGCATCATGTCACCGGATTAGAGTATTTCTTTCTGGTGGATCAGGCAGATCTTGATCGGTACGTTAAAGGAAGAGTGGTATCTGAGCCGGGGTGCTTTTGTACTTGCTGTATCATTAATGGGGCACACATAAAGATACGCAGATCTCCTGGCACTTTACTACAGATTAAGAGACAGGCTCAGAAAACCGATGCGTTTATCTCGTGTTTTCCATCTAGGCCACGTTTTGGTTCAATTCACATGTAGGTCTGGCTTTTTTTCTTTTCTTTTTTTAAAGCTGATGCCCGTAACTGATACAAGAGTGAAATGTTTAGTGACAACAGTATTATATATTGTTTAATTGTTTAAAGTGATCTTAGAAAGGAAAGATGGCACATAGAATATTGTTATTTTTATTACATTCAGTTACTGAGTCTGGTTTGAAAAATCCAACACAAACACACTGTTCAGATGTCACATCTCATGCACTCATATTTTACCACTGTGAAATAATTTGCAGCATAAATCTTCCTGCATTAAAATGTTCACATGAGCTGGTCAAGAGGGTTGACAGGGCAGTGCAGTCCAAACGTAAATCAGCATAAGTGATCGGATAGATTTTTCTGTGTTAATGTATCGTAGCCTTGGCATGCACAATAACTCAGACGAAGGGAGGGAGGGCAAGCGTGTCCGGGATCCAGCCCTCTGTTTGCCAAGCCAGTGTGGTTGGGTCATCAAATCGACAATGTGATTGACCCATCAATTGACCCCAGCTGACCTCTCAGGCCAATCAGGCTAATGGTGGCTAGTGGTTCGAGCTTTACTTCACCGGTATCCTCTCGCTTGTGCTGCTTACTGGTGAGTCTCCGTGCACAAACTTGCATGCAAACAGCGACTGACATCCAGTCCAATCTCACATCCTGCATTCCTAACCCATCTCAATTTGTCTATATTGACACGCCCTTAACTGGGTGACTCTCGTTAGCATTGACCTTTCTCTCTTTGCACGCTTGTTAAAATCAACAGCCCTTTGGACAGTTAACTTTATGATCCAGTAACACAAAAAAAGACTGCTGGCTTCCACCTGATGTGAAACCAGGAGCAGTTTTTTGGGGGGCAAGGGAGGGGGACAATTACCAGGGTTGCATAAAAAGTACAAAATACATTAAGGGCCAGTTGTTCATATTAATCACAAAAATGCTGAATCATCATATTCTATCCAAGCTCCCTACCGTGGATCAATACGTCTCTGCAGGTCGAATCTCCATAAATCAATTATAGTAAAATTCTTGGAGTGTGTGTGCGTCTATGTGTGTGCAGATTGGAAGTGGGGCTCTATTGATCTGATCTAGTGTGTGGTCACTGTATCATGTTTCCAATTATTTGATGTAATGATAGTGTATGGATTCTTAATAGACAAGAGGGTTTACATCAGAGGTGTGATTCCATATGCAGTGCAGTGGACCTGCAAAGTCATTGTTTTTGCTGTGCCACTTTTACTCATTCAACCAGTTTATTCCTGTTGCACTGAAGGAGTAAAACTTCATCCTTAACCCTCCTGCTGTCTTCATTTAAGGGGAACCAAAAAATATTGTTTCCTTGTATTTAAAAAAATCCAAAAATTCAACAAAAAAATTCCCCAAATTTCTGAAAATGTGCAAAACATTCAGGAAGAAAATTCCAATAATTCCTTAAAAGTTTCCCTTAAAAGTTTTATTTAAAAAAAAAAAAAAAAAAAAAAAAAATCCCCCAAATTTGGCAAGTAAATTCTTGTAATTTTTTTTCAAAAAATGAGTACAAATTTTACAAAAAAATCCTAAAAATATCTAGTGATTACATATATATCAGTAAAACTTCTCATATTTTCTTTAAGAACATTCACAAAAAAATCTTCAATTTTTTTTATGTTCTTGAACATTTTTAACATTTCTTTTTTACCACCAAAAAATGTTCAGAGATTTCCCAAAAATGTTGAAAATATGGACATCAGAAGTTTCACTGTGAATTTTTTTTTTCTCCACATTTTCAAACTTTAAAACGGGTCAATTTTGACCCGCAGGACGACATGAGGGTTAAAGTGCAATGCACACAGAGCAAATCACACTGTCACAGATGCGATAGGTGTGGTAAGCAAAGTACATTAGCAGAAATGTGTCAATTAAATGAGCAAAGGTGATAAAATTGACATGTTGATACCAGTGAATGTATTAGCACAACCATAATGCCACCAGAAAATCAGGGGCAGTGATGAACATGTGCATTTAAAGTTCACACAACAAGGTGCAATTAATGTTCCTGTCTTCTATTTTAATATTTCAAACTTATGCCAACATTAAAAACAAAAAAATATTGACAATGTTAAATGTATAGAATGGAGCAGTGGAGTCAACTGCCTTCACAGTAAAGGTCTGCAGTGTTTTGGTGGTGGAAGGTACTGACACAGCTGCAGAAAGCGATGAGTTTGCATGAACAGTAAACAGCTTTTACTGCTCTGCTGGGACAGCAAAAAAAAAAAAAAGAAAGAAAAAGGATCCTAAAGCTGTTATTTTGTGACCTATTACATGGATGTATTGTAAAACTGTGAAAGAGAGTAAGAAATAGAGGTTTTGTCCATATGGCCACAATAACGTACCATTTAATTTCCATTAACACCACTCAGTTATAGGAAAATACATAGGAATCAACCAAGAACGGAATAGTAAATAAAATGAAAGTAGTAAAATGAAAATAACAAAAGTAATGATACAGTTCATGAGTAAATTGAGTAGAGTTGAACTGCCATGTGCATAAATTCTCAAAAATTTGCCCCAGAAGCTTCCAGCTTCACCTGTTTTCCCTGTACAATGTAAAGTTGACCCTACCTGTTCTCCAGTTACCTCCTCTACGCCAATCAATTCTCATCTCTCTCTCCCTCTCTCTCTCTAATATCAACTGAAATAAATTGCACATCTTTTCCAAACAGAGCAATTTCTCTGCCATCTGTTCACCAACGTAAATCAGGGCTTGTTGATGTAAACCTCCTTCCTCAAACTCCCCCCAGTGAGGACTGAAGCAAGACTAATCCCCCAGTTCTCCCCTGCCCTCTAAATCATCCCTGCATATTAATGGCTCTATGCATCACTACCAGTTAGAAATAGGTCTGCATGCAAAACATGCAGAGCACAAAATCAAGGCCTTGGTCTCTTTGGAGGTTTGTGGCGAGCAAGTTTTAAATAGGAATAGATGAGTGTGGGCAAATCGGCAGCAAAGACGTCTTAAATTTGTTAGACGATGACATCTTGGAAATCTATATTTCAAGCACTTACAGACGCTTCATTCACATGTGCCATTTTTGTGCAAGAACCAATATTAAAATATATTTTTCAAAATGTCACATTCTCTCTCTGTCCGTCTCATCTTCACACTGCACCTTTAGCAACAGCGTCACCTCTGCTGACACTGTTTCACATCCTTTCAGATCTGACACCCCTTTCACCATAAGTCCCAGCTTCACAGCCCTCTCATTCACCCATACAGATGTTTCCACATCAGTCGATAATCCAGCCTAGCCCCCTTATGCTGAGGATTAACACTAGCCGGGCCCAATTCAGCCAAATGTGGCTGAGGACAGAAGGGGAACAGAACAGCAGGACATGGACACAAATCAAAAAGAAAGCTCAGTAACCCCTAAGAACTGTATCGAGTTTAATTCAATATTGTGAACTTTGTGACCAGTTTGTGTAATGCCGAACATGATCAAATTCTATTACCTCGGCATTTCCCAAATATTAATATACAAAAAAACACAACTGACCCTGATAAATTTATGTTTTGTTTTTTTCAACTTGGGTTTTACATGTCTGACCAAGTCCTTGAAAAGTGTAGATGTTACTGCATAAAACAACTCGCAAAACTTTGAGATAAAGTAGTTCAAAGTAACATCTGGCCAGATAAATACTTGGGGATCTTAGCACAACAGGAGCAGGTTTTAATGACAACAGATGGCTTGACAGGATTATGAAACACACACAGATGCGTGCACTTAAGAGACACACATGATGAGGCCATAAGGAAAAAAAACTCTGAAGAGGACTGAAAATGTTTGAGCAGGCCTTTGGCTATTTCCTTAATAAGTCATTTTTATATAGCAAAGAAACTTGGAAGCAACTGTCTGACCCAACTGCCTGCATCACGTTTTATTTTAATTAGTTTAATTGGGTACTTAATTTGCTCTCCGTGGCTTGGCATCCTCTGCACACCTAACTGTCCTGGAAGTTTGTCTGCGTTAGGCCCTTTCCTCATCTTTTAATTTTATTTATTTATGGCTTTTTTCAGAGTTAACAGATTTGGAAACACACACTCAAACTAAGGGACCCACTCGCAACCCCACATGTTTAAAGAAACTTGTGTTACTAAAATTGAATGAACATATAAGCACATAAAACTAGCCACGTGGATACTTTCGTATAGTATGTTGCCAAAGTTTCATCTGACAGGCCTAATGGATCTTTCTATAGAAGATCCACTGAGCCGCTTCATGCCACAGCACAGCACAAGCAAGGCTTTGATTAAACTTTCACTAATTAAAGTCTCCCTCATCTTATTAGCCCGACTAATTGATTTAATTTGTCTTAGCTCGACTATTGGCTGTGACCTCTACTTAGTTAATGAATTAATTGATTTAGCCCAAGTGCATTTGAAGGAGTCAAAGAGGATTTTGACGTGTTGCCCCTTTAATCTCGCTTACTCACTCTTTGGGTCATGGCGGCTGTGTATTGGCAAAGGTTTTTTTTTTTGGAGGGGTGGGAGGTGGAGGGCGGATAGCTTCGGCTGTGGATTGCAATTGCCACTCCACAAGGCTACGAGCACGGAGCAGATTTGGCCTTGTGCACTTTGTCAGAAGGCCAAATGAAGACGTAGCCTCAGCGGTGACACTTTGAAAGCACCATTCTTCAGTTCAAACTTGGGATGGAAAAAAGCTGCACAGAATATATTTTCCCTGACTAACCTCCACCTCAGCGAAGGTGAGGCAATGCCCTAAAGGTCTTCGTGTTTTGGAAGAGAAAAATATGAGTCAATAATATTGCCATAATGCATGATTAGAACCAGTATGCATCCTTTACAAGGGCGCTCGGATGCCTAAATCACTAGCATTCCACTTTATTGACATCGTTTTTCTTGGTAATGGTACGAGACAGAGGAGCTTCCTCAGCTTGGAAGCAGTTATTAACCAGATGCACAGGGAAAAGCAACATCTACACTTGGCACCATTTATAGGCATTTGCAGCTGTAAAGGCGCCGAATGTGTCCATTTATCAAAGCAGGGCAATAATATAGGAGCTGGATTTTGTTCAAAGGAAGCCCATATAGAAAGAAAGAGAGCTGTGCCCTTGAATGAGGCTGTTCTTCACCACATTGAAAAACCCTGAAATCTGGACAAACAGCTCCCTCCAGTGGTGGAAAATCAAAGTTTTTCCATTCTTCTGCTTATCTCAAAGTCACTTAATAACAAATAAAAGGATTTTCTTTAACATACAAGAACAAAGAGTAGATATCAGTCAAAAAAAGCATTGCTTGACTGACATTTACAGAAACGAATTAGAAAACCTTCTTCTGTGTCTGTGTATCTGCATGCACATCATATCCAATTTTCTGTAGTCTACAGTGAAACACCAATTTGGGACTTGGCATTGCAGCTAAACTCAAACATTGCTTCGTTCTTTTACATCATTTATGTGATTTAGACTAATTAAAAAGAAACAGCCAGCTAAAGATGCGATGTCTGACAATCTTAAACCATGATCAAACTTGCTTGCTTTGACAATCAAAGTGTCACCAAATTCACTGCAAGTAATCTGGTATTTCTTCTGACCTACAACTTTCATATTTTCATATTGGTATGCATCTCCTTTAGGTCGGTCTAACACAGTACCCTTTGTCTCAGATCCACATGTCCTTTATCTCTGAGAGGGGGATCTGTGTCTTCACCACCTGACAAGCGAGGACAACCTTCAAGACATTTTTTAATAGACCACCATTAATCTTTTAACCAGAAAATAATGCAACCCATTATAAGTTCCTATCTCAAGGCCAGGGGGTTACAGAGAACGACAGGCAGAGAACCAACTTAGCTCAACAATCTGTGCAGCAGGTTTTTGGTCCCAAAGTAATCCAAAGATTCAAAAATCCAATATAGAGCAGGGACAGAAAAAAGATTTCCGCTGAAAGGAAGAGTCTGAATCCAGTTTCTGGCAAACTATGTGTGATAACTCAGTGATTTACAGTACAGGGAAGTAATTGGTGAGTTCTTACGTTTAAGCTTCTGCTTTAAAGACAGCTGTGAGATACAGAGTTTCAAATTTTTCAGTATCACCTTTGTACCGTTTTGTGTTGAAACTATTATTTTCAAGTAAACGCATACAGTTTGTGTGCGCTGGTGCAATCAATGTGGAAGACTTCAGGTGAACTTTTTGTTTGTGACTGCTAGTGCATGAATAAGCTTTGATAAAAGAGATAAAGAAGGATTTTCAGCCTTAAATTGAATAACATATGGACGAGGTCACAGGAGAGTTAGCAGCGATATGTTCAAGTTTTCTATGACAAAGATTCTGATGTAACATTTGTCTCGAGAACTGAAAAGGATCCTTTAGTTGTTGTTCTCCATCATGACCCTGAGCTTTTTCTTTAGGAGAAAATTTTTTTGAAAGTACTTCAGAAAAGGAAGATTCAACAATACTGTCTGCAAAACTGAATACAGATGGCTGCTGCTGTTGAGTGGATTTAAAGGCTGCGCACAGTTTTCACCATAGCTGTGATGGAAACCAAGATGTAGATTCAGATATTTCGTTTTTAATTACAACAGATGAGATATAATGACCTGTTATTTGTGAGCAAGAATTCAGCATAAAGGCTACTCCTGCTGAAGCGGGATTCATCCCAGACCACTACGGCACCCTGGAGTGTGAGGTATAAACTGTGCTTGTGTGTTTATTAAATGAGCTGAATGATGTCGAGTTAGGTTGTTAGACCCAAACCATTACAAAGTCATAATGAAAAGCACTTTAAAGACATTCAGCCACGGTGAGCACTCTCTTGTGGACACAGAAAATACTCTCCATTTTAATAAATAGGCCATTTAATTTGTATGGCCAGAGTTGACTTCAGACTTTGGCTGCCACTCAAATATTATGCTATGGATTTAATTACTAAACTCACTCACAATGTGAAAGCAAGGGACCAGGATTCATATATTTTAATGTCAGTGACAGTTTAATGTATGTTTGATTAAATGTTATGTTTGTTTTTCTAATTTTGCATAACACACCTTTAAATTCTCAGCAAAGTGACCCAGAACACTATTAACAAGTGTAATAAACTCTTTTTTTTTTTTTTTTTTTTTTTTTTTTTATGCCTGTATTTATCATGACTTATGGTCACCTGCTGCCATCTGGCTTCAGGACAGATAGCAGAGATGTAATCCTCCGGCCAACCCATAAATCTGTCCAATGAAGGTTACGTGACATACAGAGTGAGAGGCTTGACCACAGTTATGTGGCTCCAACACTTATAAGGACATGCAAGTACATTAACTGTGCAACCTTGTGTTCGGCTTGCGGAACACGAAGACACATGCACACATGCTTTTTGCAAAGTCTTTTGACCAAAACGGCTGTAGGCACAGAAGAAATCATATGACTCAATTTACTGGATGGTAGTAAAATACACTCATCTGCAGGTTTATTCATTACACATGGCTAAGACTAATGCAATCAAATACAACAGTCATAACACTGTTGTTTGTTGGTACTTCAAATGTAGCTTTGACATAGTTTGTTTTTTCATAACTTATATTACACAAGACAAAGGAATTTTGAACAAAGCATAAATACTATTTTAGTATTTGGCAACAGCATGATTGAATGTATAGTATGTTGTTACAAGTTTGGGTGACTTCATATACATTATATTAAAATATTTATATTCTAGAGACGTTGCTGGCAATGTTTTTATGCATAATCTTTGTGATACATTTCAATCTTGCGTTTGAAGTCATATTTCGTCCACACTGCAAGGCACACATTCACACATCTTGTGACACACTGCAAGGATAATCACGCACTGCATGTTGCTCTTTTAAATGTCATTAGTGCTGTAGAAATGTAGTCTAAAGGCCAAATGCTGTTATGTTATGAAACTAGCCTTACCTTCAGTTTGCACGATAGAAGGAAAATCTTTTTTCAGAGCAGTTTTGAACCAAGATGAAGGCCCAAACTCATTTCACTTTTATGTCTACAATATCGCATAAACTGGTGTACGGTGCTCCCTGAGGTTTAGCTTTAATCATCAATCAGAATTTATCTTGGATGATCGCGACCTTATTAATCTTTAAATTATTATATTAGTCTGGGGAGATAAAAAGAAGTGGTTTTAAGATAAGATTTTGTAATATTCTGACAGTTTCCTACCTGTGTTTTTTATACATATACAAAATTCAGTATACTGTTAGCATGAGAGTTATATGGAGGGTTATCCATTAGTCTGAATGACAAAAACTTTTGTCTGTAACATCTAAAAGGAGGACTTGTGAGGGAAGATGCCTCATCTGACATTGGGTAAGAAGTCCCTCATGGACATCAATGATGTTCAATTATCTACCCATGGGAATGTTAGATTTCTGATAAATTATGTACACTATTATGTAGTACAGTCAGAGAATAGCTAAACAGCAGTAAAAAGTGTATTATTATCTGTCTAAAAGACCTCCCAGCTGACTTTAGGCCAAGCTAATAATGGTATACTATCTTAGTTTGCGGTAGCACTAGCTAACTAGCTGGAATTCTTCTCTACTGTAGGCTAAACATTCTTTCTTTGTATATTTTTAACCCCAGGAAGTGAAATACCAATTATTATGATGGTACAGTTAAGTTAAAAGTTGTCTTGGGCCAATTTGTTCGAAATTTACTTGTCATCTTTGACAGAGTTGAATTTTAAATACATAATGGTCACAAATAGTCCAACACTAAAGTTACTCCAAAACAAGACACAGTGAGTTGCTGTTACAGCCTGTGTCACGTTTTTGTATTTTCTGACAAAGTAAAACTAAGAGTGACATCACATCATGACGATTGCTGAAGACAGACAGTAATGTTAATCATTTTAACTTTAACTTTTTCTCTGAACTGAAACGGGAGACATGTTGAGTCATTGTTAATTTCACAATGTCGTTATAAACTTCCCTGTCGGCTCAGCCCACTCCTGGCTGTAGCTTACTCCTGTACATTACTGAAAAGACAGCTGTGAGGGCTGAGGATTAAATAGAGTCAAGGCTCCATGACAAATGGCGCAAGGACATCATTCTGCGTGACTCTGACACTTAACAGCATATACTGTTTTATGAGAAATTAAGAATATATTGGCGTTGAAAATATCGGCAAAACTCCGGCCGATGATGATTATTTTGAAAAGGGCTATAATCGGCCGATTTAATCGGCCTGTAGATAAATCAGTCTGGTCCTAGTGTTTACCATCTTCCATTTCGAGTTGCTTGGTTTTGCCACTACCGGATCAACTGCCTATTTGCGCATGCGCGACGGTAAGTCTACTTGGACAAACTTCCCCGAAATGCGTTGCCAGAGGGATTTTGAGTCATTCTGTGCTGCAGATGCGTTAAGTGCTTTAAAATTTTTAATTTGATTAATCATGATGATGGATCAATCTGCATTGACGTGTTAATTTTGACAGCCCTAAAATAAATCAAACATACACATAAGAAGGATAAAAGAGGGTAAAGTCCCTCGTGGACAAGTCTAGCATTGCTAATGTTACATTTCTGATAAACTGTGTACAATATAATCTAGTACAGTAACATAGTAGCTAACCAGCATGTAAAAATGTATTACTGTCTATCTAAAAGGCTAAATAGCTGACTTCAGGCAAAGCTAATAATGTTATGCCATATTAGTTTGATGTAGCACTAGCTAGCTAGCTTATACTCTTTGCTACTGAAGGCTAAATTTCCTGCTTTGTATTATTATTTTGGAGCCAAGACTTTAAATATCATTTATTCTAATGTTATACTTAAATTAAAAGGCCCTGGGGTCATTACTTCTAAATTAATTGTTACTAATTTTTTTTTTTAAAAAGTTTTGTAATACAAAAGTCAGTCCATTGTCTTTCAATTACCCTCTAAACTACTTTTTACATTGATATTAAAATCCAGAAGGAAATATATCAGGAAAGTAGCTAATGTTCTTAAAGGGTGGGTGCATTTATTCCCGGTTCACGCTACTGTTAAATCCCTCTGTAATATTAGGTGAGTTTGTGCTTGCTGGAGGGTCTATTATGCAACTCACCAGTAACAGTGTGAACTGGTATTCAGAGCTCATGTTCCCTTCCTGAGGAGCTCTTCCCCTTTAACTGTGCAGCTGTCGTCACAGCAGGATGACTCGTTTATTTTGCGACAGGACGTTCAAGCACCGGCTCGCCGTCGCTCCCTCATTTTCGCTAGCAAAAACGTGTTCGTCGTAGGGGGAAGAAAACAAAACAAAGAAAATAAGTCAATCGTTTATTAATGATGTAATGCAGTCATTCAGACGTCTGGGAATCAAGCAACGGTAGTCTTCTTTTGTTGTGGAGGAAGACGTCGAAGTGTTGCACGTAAGCTTCTGCACGACCACACTAGTGCCTAGAGCAGAATTTGCATGAATGAAAGGTGTGTTAGCTATGTTTTTACCATCCAAAATGCATCAATATTATGTTCATGCATAAGCTCTAGAGCAGAATTTGCAAATATTAAAGGTTATGTTTTAATCATGCAAAATGTTTTAGTCACGCAAAATGACTCAACAGTATGTTTATGCATAAGCTCTAAAAGTATATCTGCAGCTTTTGCTTGCACAGACCTGTATTTCTTGTATTACTAGTGTGTACATATAATAGGATCAGATAAGGTTAGATATTTTGTATTGTGCCCACAGGGAAATTTGTCTTGGGCATTCGTGCAAATTTGCAGCTTTGTACAACTACAGACAACATGATAACAAAACAAAACAAAAATGCATGCATGCTGTATATAACTTATACATTTTTATTGTTCATGTAGGAGCACTGTATTGCAGCTTGCATTAAACAGATAAACTGTCAGTAGAACAAAAAGCAGGGATCCAGGCATTAACCTTGTAGATCAAATCCATAGGCTAGACACATCAAGAAGTCTGATTCAGCTGCTGCTGTTGTTGATAACAGTAGGAATGAAAGACAGTTTTAAACAGTTGCTCTTACATTTGCAGGCTCTGTAAAATCTACCTAAAGGCAAAAAAAATTATTGTGTGAGGATTCCTTTGGGGTCTTCTGTGCATCTTTGATAGCAATGTTATGAGAGAAGTGACAGGTGTTCTTGCCTCTCACTGAGTCTCAATGGAATAGCCTCAATTACAGAATGACAGAATATTACCATAATCTTTGTACATGTTTAACATGTATAGAAACGTGCCCTAACAATGCACTTTCTTTACAGAACCTTGTTGCATTTGCTGGAAATCACATCACACAGACTCCGGCAGCAGCTACCTCTCCCTCCTGGCTTCCTCCTCTAAGAGCCAGTCTGAGTCTGACCCCACCTGTAACCTGGACTCGTGTGCACCGTGCTGGGCTACAGTAGCCCACCCATGCCAGTTTGGACACACCTTTTGATTCAGTGGTTTTTATTTATTTATTTTAATTATTTTCTGCATTGTAGATTAATACTGAAGGCATCAAAACGGTATGTACTGTCGTACTGTATGTCTGGAAATGAGTTGGAATAAAGTTGACTAAAAAGTTGAAACACAGAGGTGGGTGATAATTTATACTTTATGCTTTATAAACAGTCAAACCAGATGGGATCATTTTTGACATGGGAGGACAACAGGTGTGATTTTTTTGCTGCCATTAAAAAATTGAAGTGGTTTAAAAACTGCATACTACCTCAACTTCGACGTATACCAGTCTGTGATAATCTGTCAACACATGCGACTCAGATCATTAACTATAGTCGAACAATTGATGATTTTATTTATTTTTACTCATAAACAAGGTTAATGTAAATGGGGACTTATTGGTCTTTAAAATCCAAATGGAATAAAGAAATGGTGTTAATGTGTTTCAATTAAGTTAACACTAGTAACAACAAACATTTGTAATATGTGGAACGGTAAGAGCAGGACTTGTGAGGGAAGACCCCCAGTCTGGTATCGGGTAAAAAATTCTCCCATGGATATCAATGATATTCAATACTCTAGCCTTGCTAATGTTAAATTTCTGATAAATTATCTACACTATGATGTAATACAGTAATGTAACAGCTAACCAGGAGTTAACAATGTATTCTTATTATTATCAGTCTAAAAGGTTAACTAGCAAACTTTAGGCCAAGCTCATTATGCTTTGTTATATTGGCTTGCTGTAGCACTAAATAGCTAGCTTGAATTCTTTGCTCCTACTAAACACTCCCGCTTAATATTATTTTTAAGTTAGGAATAAAAAGATCAATTATCATATTGGTATAGTGAAATTATAACTTTTGTCTTAGGCTTATTTGTTTTAAAAAAAATAATTGTCAATAATCAAACTAGTAAAAAATAAATCAAAAACATCTAAGTAGGATAAAGCAGGGTAAGACTTCTGCTACATTATGTACACTATCATCTCATAGTTTCATGATACCTAACCTACAATAAAAACAAACAAAAGACAGTATTATCTGTCTAAAATGCTAACTAACTCACTTTAGGCCAAGCTACTATTGTTATACTAGCTTGTACCAAGAGCTTGCTAGCTTCTGCTTAATTTTATTATTTTTACCTCAGGAATTTAAATACCAGTTATCCTAATGGTATAGTAAAGCTGTAAGCTTTGTCTTGGGCCTGTTACTTATAAATCAATTGTCAATAAAAAATAAATAAATAAATTAAAAAAAAAAATATATATATATATATATATATATATATATATATATATATACAGTATATCCAAAATACACATCAGTAAACTAGACTAAGACCACTCATTGACATTAATTATTTTGAAAAGTCTAGCCCTGATAATGTTGGATTTCTGATAAACTATGTACAATATAATCTAGTACAGTAACATAAGGGCTAGCCAGCAGTTAAAAATAATTATCTGCCTGAAAGGCTAACTAGCTGACTAAATGTAAAGCTAACAATGCTACGCTATATTAGCTTAGGGTTAGGGTTAGCACTAGCTAGCTAGCTTAAATTCTTTACTTCTGTTGACGAAACATCACTGCAGATTATTAATGTTTGTAAGTCAGGAATTTAATTACAACTGTAATATACTGTAAAGTTATAATTTGTGACAATTAGTTTTTAATTTGATTTGCAGTAATCAACATGTTTTTGAAAAAATAAGTAAGTAAAAAATGTTGAAAGTGCTAAGTAGTATCATGGTGGAAAATGCTCCTCAAGATTTTACATTTAAGTTTTAGAAGAAAAAGAAGTTTTTGTCTGTTTTGGGTTAATATCCTCTAAACTACATAAGGAAATATATCAGGAAAGTAGCTATTGTTCTTAAGGGGTGGGTGCATTTATCCCCGGTTCACGCTATTGTTAAATCCCTCTGTAATATTAGGTGAGTTTGTGCTTGCTGGAGGGTCTATTATGCAACTCACCAGTAACAGTGTGAACTATGGAGGACTAAAAGTGCCAAAATTAAATAAATAAATACATCATTAAATAATTAATTAAATATGTCATTAATTAATTAAAATTGGAATTAAATATTTCATTAATTAATTAAAATTGGAATTAAATATGTCATTAATTAATTAAAATTGGAATTAAATACTTAAATGTGTTATTAAATAAATATATCATTAAATAATTAAATATGTCATTAATTAGTTAAAATTGGAATTAAATATGTCATTAATTAATTAAAATTGGAATTAAATACATAAATGTGTTATTAAATATGTCATTAATTTATTAAAATAACAATTATTTTAAGTAAAAAACATATTTCATTATTTCACGATTTAATTAATTATTTCATGGTCCTTGTGTTGCAGTGGATCATGAATTAATTTTATCTGTCAACCTCGCCCGTCAAAGTCCGTGGGCGGGACTAACGTGAATCTAGTCTAATCCACTGCTTTTGTCTGCCTTGAAACCGGAAGTAGAAGTCTTTCTAAACATGGAGGCTGTGTAGAGGGAGAGTCGCTGTGAACTTTCTAGAGAGTTGGTGAGAGATATTTTAGACCTTGCAGAGTATGTGGAAGCAGGACCTGCTGACCGCGAGCATGTAGCGTGTAAAGCAGAGGAATTTATTGAAGTTGTTGAAGTTATTTCCGCACTTTCCGACCAAGATGTTGACCGTAGAGTGACTGCAAATTTAGAGGAAGTACTCCGCCGGTTTTCTGGTACCAGGGTGCAACAGGAGCACACACAGGGACCAGGGCGTTTGGCATACCGAGGGAAGTTCTGGAACATCACGTTCTTTGTGGATTACCAGCCTGTCAAATTGCAGCGATGCTCGGAGTGTCGAGCGCTTTTCCTTTAGGACCTACTCGGCGCGGCACGGCTCCGCTCGTCTTTGTTTAGCCGCGATTCCACAAGCATCTACTCGGCACGGTACGGCTCGTCTCATCTTTGTTTGCGAGCGTTTCCATACGGACTAATTTTCAGCACCTTCTCGGCTGAGGTTCCCAGCGAGCTGAGATGAGCCGATAATGTGGCGTTTACATAGTGCAGGCCACTGATTGGACAGGGAGTGACGACACAGAGCAACTTCAGCACGAAAACAAAATCCTGCATTAAAAAATGACTGTAAACAGCGACGGTGTGCATTGCTCTTCACGAAACTCTCTGTTCTTCATAATTTTAATGTGACAGCCAGACCTGTACCGTGGGTGAATGAAGAGGTCGAGACTTTGTCTTTGGTGGCGGACCAAAGAATACAGAGAGAGCTGGACGGAGAAAGTTTATCAGGAGGTCTCTGAGCGGATGGCCGCTCACATATACAGTAGACTGTATATAAAGAGGACAGAAGCAGTGTAGGGAGAAGCTGAAAAAGCTCAAAAATGACTATCGGTCCACCCAGGACCACAACGGCCGGCGTGGGTCAACCAGGAGGTGTTGGAAGAGGTTTAATGGAAGCTATTTACTGGCACCGCACCGGCGAGCAACAGGAGGGAGACTCAGCCGCTGCATTGTTGGAGACGTTCGAGGACGGTGAGTGTTTTGTGACTTCAAGAAACTTATACATCATTTATTCCATTGGTGGCAAGCTTCTTTTAAGCAAACAAGTATTTTTAGAAAGTAACGTCGTTGTCTCCTGTAGCAGACAATAAGATAACTAGTTAGCCATCGGCGCTAGCCAGTTAGCCGTCAGCGCTAGCTAGTTAGCCATCAGTGCTAGCTCCGTGCTCCGCTTGTATTTCGTGCTGCTGTTTCTAACGTTTAGCTCTCAGAAGCTAATACTTCAGTCAGCATGCCGTGTTTTTCTTGTACTTAGAGTGAGTGTTTATTTCTGTTCAAGAATCCCTTTCCACATGCGAAGCCTACTCCACCTCCGTCGCGGAGCCCCCGGCTGCCCTGTCTCCTCTCCAGCACCAGCTCGGACACCGACACGTCACAGCAACGTCTTATCACCGGTAAGACACGGTAAACAGAGAGCATGGTTGATTTTCGTATTATTATTACTACAGGTGTAAATGCCTGCAAGCATGATCAGAACAACGAGACCAATGACCAAGAATTGAGGCAGGTGTAAATGCAAACTGTGCAGCAGCCAGCTCAGGAAGGCCTGATGAAAGCTACATGTAGCTACAGTGACACATAAACAGAACACATGCAGCTGCATTTATTTTCTATTGATTTAACAAGTAAGTCACTCTAATTAATTTACGTTCTGGTGCGGTGTAGTATTGCAACCATTCTTCTTATAGTCACTAGGTAGCTGTGAAACTGAATGAAAATATACATAAAAATGAGAAAACACAGCTCTTCTTAGCAACTCCAAAATGTGCACAGGATGAAATGAAGTTCACACCACGTCGTTTTTGTTTGTGGTGGAGGAGTTACTGCTTGTGCTTTGGTTAAAGCGAAGAGTGCCAGAAGTTTATTAAAGTATCAAAGACATGATCATGATTGAAAATGGATGGACGGGTGGCTAAACACATCACATCATAGCTGTGGAGTCCTTCCAGCTCCTGGGGACTACAATCTCTCAGGACCTCCTGAAAAAGGCTCAGCAGAGGATGTATTTCCTACGACAGCTGAGGAGACATGGCCTGCCACATGAGCTGTTGATCCAGTTCTACACTGCAGTCATACAATCTGTCCTGTGCACCTCTGGATCAACCACACAGCAGGACAGAAACAGACTACAGCCCATAGTACGGACTGCAGAAAACATCATCAGAGACCCCACTCACCCTGGACATTTGGACTACAGAGCCCTGTACACAAAAATCACCACTACTGTGTTTATAGCAATTACCATTTTGCTAATGTGTTCATACATTCCAGTCTAGCTGTACATTTCTGTTTATATTGTGTTCTATTTTACTACTATTTCTTTTTCCTCCCTGTTCCTCTTTCTATTGTTTATTTTTTATTATTCTCTTCCATATTCCTAGGATGACACCAACAGCCGAAACCAAATTCTGTGTATATTGTGTACTTACTTGGCCATTAAAGCTGACTCTGATCACTTTTCTGTCTTTGGTCTAGGCAAGAGGAAAGGGGGCCACAGAAAATTGGACCTTCCTAGCGTACTTGTGGAGATGCAGGCTGAGGAGGAGTGGAGTCATGCCCAGCATGATGAGAACATCTGGTTGCTCCTCAGCGAGGCAAGAGAGAATGAAGCTGGCCCAGAATACTGCCTTCAACCAGTCATTCCTGGGTGTGCTGGGGTAGCTGGGTAGGCAGTGGGCAGCCGGCGAGTGTGAGCGAGTCCACCTCCCATAGACTTGAGATTTACAAGTGCTGGTCATATAATTAGAATATCACGAAAAAGCTTGTCTTTTGGACAACTGTCAGGTCAGTAGTCTTCCCCATGATTGTGTAGCCTACAGAACTAGGCTGAGAGACCATTTAAAGGCCTTTGCAGGTGTTTTGAGTTAATTAGCTGATTAGAGGTGTCTTCAATATTGAACCTTTCTACAATATTCTAATTTTCAGAGATACCAAATTTGAGATTTTTGTTAGTATTCAGGTATAATCATCAAAGTTAAGAGAAATAAACATTTGAAATATATCAGTCTCTGTGTAATGAATGAGTATAATATACAAGTTTCACTTTTTGAATGGAATTACTGAAATAATGAACAACTTTTTTCATGATATTCTAATTATATGACCAGCACCTGTAGTTGTATATAGTTTTACTTTTAGCCCTCCACTGTAGGAGAGGCCCACCACAGTTTGTACTTTGCACATTGTAAATAGTTTTGATTTTGCTGCTGACTAATAAACTATTTTGTGACTTATGTGATTGCATCATAACTTTTCATTTTGTCTGTTAAGACACTGGTAGGAAAAGAGTCAACAGTCTGAACCAAACAATTCTATATTCCCTAATAATGTATTTGTGTTTAATGGGATTTAACATGTTTTAACACAAACTCCTTTATGGTTCATAATTCTGGTGACTGAATTACACCAAAGCAATACTGATTTATCAAACTGGAATTTTCTTAAAACAGCTGTTTTAATGTTTTGGCGTTTAATTTTTTATTTAATCTTGCTAACCTTCACAAACAAACAATAGCATAGACACATCTACAAAAGTTTATTGTCAGAATTGCATTAAAGAAAACAATAGCGGTCCGGGGACAGAAAAACAGAAGTATAACAAGAAGAATAACTTTGCATGACACGTAGTGCATCAGTGCATCCTGTACATCTCTGCCCTCCTCCTCTACACCTTGTGCCACTGCAGGCTCATGTGCTGCTGCTTCAGGTAAATCCCATGAAGTCTCATCAGAGAGCATCTGAAACACATACACAGCATACATATTTTAATACCTAATAGCGACAAACTGCAGCCATTACAGGGTCGTTCACAGGACTGATACACGATAGCTAGCGAACTAGCATTAGCTTACCCTTATATGTCGTCTCGTTCATATCCTCTTGTCTTCAGCTTGATACTGCTGTATCGCCTCCCAAACTCTCCTGTGTGTCTCCTGAGTGTTTCGACTCGCCGCTCTCAGCTTTCTCCGACTCTTCTGTTACTCTGAATCTGACAGAAAGCCACAGACCGAGCAGCAGGTGTACTATCGCCTCCATGTACATTGTTGCATTGCGTTTGTGTCGCACAAAAATGACGGTAAGGGACTTTCGGGCCACCGTGCTATGACGACTCAACCCACGATGAGGTGGTACTCAATGTAATGGAAAAACAACTAAACCGAGACGAGCCGTGGCGCGCCGAGTAGATGCTAAAGGAAATGCTAAAGGAAAATTTGTCTTGCACCGCATGTATCAACATTTGGGAAAGAGGACCGAGTCTTTAGCGGTTGCTAATAAAGTTTTGTTTTATTGAGTATCCAAACCAACGTAGAGGTGAATAGCGCCACCCAGTGTATCGGAATGTGTTCACAAGCTCTGCGTCAATCCATTATCTGGAATCGATTTGCCTTGACTTGATGTGCAGGGTAACCAATCAGGTGTTAGGATCCGCCCACCGACTTTGACGGGCGAGGTTGACAGATAAAATAAATTCATGATCCACTGCAACGCAAGGACCATGAAATAATTAATTAAATAGTGAAATAATGAAATATGTTTTTTACTTAAAATAATTGTTATTTTAATAAATTAATGACATATTTAATAACACATTTAAGTATTTAATTCCAATTTTAATTAATTAATGACATATTTAATGCCAATTTTAATTAATTAATGACATATTTAATGCCAATTTTAATTAATTAATGACATATTTAATTATTTAATGATATATTTATTTAATAACACATTTAAGTATTTAATTCCAATTTTAATTAATTAATGAAATATTTAATTCCAATTTTAATTAATTAATGAAATATTTAATTCCAATTTTAATTAATTAATGACATATTTAATTAATTATTTAATGATGTATTTATTTATTTAATTTTGGCACTTTTAGTCCTCCATAGTGAACTGGTATTCAGAGCTCATGTTCCCTTCCTGAGGAGCTCTTCCCCTTTAACTGTGCAGCTGTCGTCACAGCAGGATGACTCGTTTATTTTGCGACAGGACGTTCAAGCACCGGCTCGCCGTCGCTCCCTCATCTTCGCTAGCAAGAGCTTGTTGTTCGTCGTGGAGGGAAAAAAATAAAACACATCTAATGTGCTAAAGTCAGCTGTTTATTAATGATGTAATGCAGTCATTCAGACGTCTGAGAATCAAGCAGCGGTAGTCTTCTTTTGTTGTGGAGGAAGACGTCGAAGTGTTGCACGTAAGCTTCTGCACGACCACACTAGTGCCTAGAGCAGAATTTGCATGAATGAAAGGTGTGTTAGCTATGTTTTTACCATCCAAAATGCATCAATATTATGTTCATGCATAAGCTCTAAAAGTATATCTGCAGCCTTTGCTTGCACATGCCTGCATTTGTTGTATTACTAGTGTGTGCATATGATAGGTTCAGATAAGATTAGATATTCTGTATTATGCCCAGGGGGAAATTTGTCTTGGGCATTCGTGCAAATTTTGCAGCTCTGTACAACTACAGACAACATGATAATAGCAAAAAATGCATGCATACTATTTAAACATATACATATCAAGAAGTCTGATTCAACTCTTGAGTGTTGAGCGGTGTTGGGACAGCAGGAATAACAGACCAATTTTTTATTATATCTGCAGGCTTTGTAACATCAATCTGAAGATAGTAGTCCAAAATAAAATGTGAAGAGTCCCTCAGGATCTAATGTGCATGTCTGACAGAAGTGTTTTCATAGTTAAGAGACAGGAGTTCTTTTCTCTCACTAAATATCAATGGATTGAACTCAATTACAGCATTTTAGCATGTAACCATGATCGTTGTGCATGTTTAAAATGTACAAAAACATACATCCTAAGGATGCACTTTCTTTACAGAACCTTATTGCATTTGCGGGAAATCACAGCAGACAGACACCAGCTGCAGCTTCCTCTCCCTCCTGGGCTTCTCCTCTAAGAGCCAGTCTGAGCTCTTGAACCAAATGAAGCTGAGTGCCTCCCCAGTAGCAGCTCTAACAGAGGACCCCACCTGTATCCTGGACTCCTGTGCACCGTGCTGGGCTCCAGTAGCCCACCCATGCCTGTGATCCCCATCCCACGGCGGGTGCGCAGCTTCCATGGCCCCCACACCACCTGCATGCACTCGGCCTGTGGGTCGACGCACACTTCCAAGCTAGTACGCACCAAGTACAATAACTTTGACCTCTACTTGCGCTCGCGCTGCATGTACAGCTTCCTCCGCTTCCTCCTCTACTTTGGCTGCAGTCTGCTGACCTCTCTGCTGTGGGTGTCGCTCTCTGCTCTCTTCTTCCTGCAGTACATCAGCGTGCGCGTCCTCCTGCGGCTGCAGTACAAGCTGTCTGTCATTCTGCTTTTGTTGGGGCACCGGCGCCTGGACTTTGGTGTGCTTAATGACCTGATCATCTACAGCATGCAGATCACCATGTTTCTGGTGGGGGGACTCGGCTGGTGCTTCATGGTGTTTGTGGACATGTAGCTGCTTTATGAGCAACATGATAAATGTAGTGTATGATGTGGATGCCTCATACTGTAACTTCAGCTTCGCGTGGTGTTGCAGAACCACACACATCTGTCGCATATCCTGTAGGACTGCTCTGTCACTCAGCTCTAGTCAAAAAGACCCTTTTGACGCCATTTCATCAGGTCTTATTGGTTCAGTTTCAGATGTGATGAAATCCAGTAAGAATCTGTGTAACATCTATGTGATCTTTAAACCACTGTGTGTGGCTTAAAGATCTAAATGTGCACTCCTTTAAAAATGTTAGTCCTGTATAAGTCCGAGAACCACATGGTTGCAGAATATAAAAATGATGCATGAAGTCAGTCTGAACATGAAGGTCAGACGTGAGTCATGAAGGGACCAATGGGATCAAAGTCTCTTATATTTGTACTGTCTTTCATGTTGTTTGTAAGCCGCAAATTGTAAGGGGCATCTTGTCTTGAAACTCATTTGTTTACAGTAATGGGAAATGTGAATGTTGCACGGAAAAGTGACATATGACTGATGTGCATCGTGACTGTGTGATGCAAGACAGTCATTTGTGCCAAAATAACTCTAGTTGGGCTCCAAAGGCAAACCATGATACTATGGTTACGATTGTTCAGATCGTGTTGTGTGCAAACACAATGTCATGTAAATATATACAGTGGAAATGAAGATGATATACAGCAGGTTATGGTGGGTTAAGTGACCAAAATAGGAGAACTTGTCAACAGCAGTGTGAATAATGTTGTTTTTCGTGGAAACGGTGGGTCAGAAGAGGGGAAAGGGATTGCTTAGTCCCCGAGTGACAAACATCCACAGTTTTTTGTAAAGTTATTTAATAAATTTTTGCCTCATGAAATGTTTCGTGTTTCAAAACGCATGGCCCAGTGAATGTGTTTACTGTGTAGTCTAACACCCATGATGGCACGCCTCGAGCTGTGTCATAGGAGTGTGTGACAGTTCAAATTGAAAACGGCTTTGGGTCAAGTGTTCCATCAGTCGCTCTTCACATGGTTTCAGAGCTGCTCTGACAGACTTCTCTGTTTAGCTTCCTCCAGCGCACAAACACCAACCACAACTAGACCCTGCTGTTTCTGCCAAGCATAACAATGGACATGGCTGTGTCCCAATCACCTTATATAGCCTCATTTTCACATGGCATGAAGTGTGCTTACAGGAACTAATGAGGGCACGGCGGGTTGAAGCCCTGAAATGCTCCTTTTAACACTTAACCTGGTGTTATTGTAATGATTTGAACCCGTATTTGCCATCTTGTGCAAACAGCACCTTATATTTCTTTGTTTATCATTGTCAAACACAGGAAATGGAGTGAAAAAGACTGGAAATTACCAGAACGCAACTTTAGATATGAACTTTCGACACACTGGCTGGTGGGCTGACTGAGACATGCTTGAGACCAGTATGGCCTCAGGCTGTAAATGGATAATCGGGGCAACAATAAGCTTTTGTTCTGAGGATCAACACATCATATGCCTCATATTCTGAACTGGGCCGATCTGACAGCCCAGTCACACCAGAGGAGAACTACAGAACATGAATTGTCTTGTGATGACAACGTAGCGCTTTAAGTCGGCTTGGAAAAGTCACCGGCTGCTCCTGATCATTTCTTCTTTTGTTGCTTAAAAAGTTGAAGTTGTGTGCTTAGTCTGAATGACTTGCTAGTTTCACTCATCAACATTTGCATTTGCTTTGCTTATTCCTGTTCAGATCTTGACCTTTTAACCCAACATTT